>NC_141144.1:115167084-115323750 GCF_053477565.2 Lygodium microphyllum
GAGAAAATTCCTGAACCCAAAGAGAAACAATAACCAGAAATTGACTTCCTGGAATCACTGTCTCCTACCCAATCTAAGTCACAGTTCCCCACAAGAGAAGTTCCGAAACTGTATGTGATACCATAGTCAAGAGTTTTCTTCAAGTATCTGAGCACCCGCATCCCAGCCTTCCAATGACTCTCATGAGGTTTGTTTGAGAACCTGCTCAAAACACCAATAGCAAAACTGATATCTGGTCTGGTGTTACACAAGTAGATTAGACTACAGACCAACCTCCTATACCTCCCAATGTCTGCTAGTGCTGATGTATCCTCGACGGATAACTTTACATTCACCTCCATAGGTGTAGCTATCTCCTTGTACTCGGTCATGCCAAATGCCTTCAAGATCTCCCATGCATACTTCTTCTAAGAGATGAAGATCTTTCCTGGCTCTTGCCAGACTTCAATCCCCAAACAATAGTGCAGTAAGCCCAAGTCTGTCATTTCAAACTCAGAACTCAAAGCCTTTCGAGTTTGGTTGATCATATCTTCATAGTCATCTATAATAAGAAGGTCGTCCACATATAGAACAATCACTACAAACTTTTTACCATCCCTGTAAACATATAAGTTAGCATCTGAGGCACATCTTTTGAAGTTTAGGTTTAAAAAGAACTTATCTATCCGCTGGTACCATGCTCTGGGGGCTTGTTTCAACCCATATAATGCCTTCTTCAGCTTACACACTTTGTTCTCATAATGGGGGGCCTCAAACCCTGTGGCTGAGCCACGTACACCTCCTCCTTGAGGTCACCATTTAAGAACGCTGACTTAACATCCATTTAGTACACTGGCCACTTCTTGTAGGCAATCGCTGCAAGTACCGTGCAAATAGTGGTCATTCTGGCAGTTGGGGCAAATGACTCTTGAAAATCAAACCCTTCAACTTGTGAAAATCCTTGGGCAACCAGTCTAGCTTTGTACTTTTCTAAGGTACCATCAGCCTTGTACTTTATCTTCTAGATCCACTTGGTGCCAATAACCTTCCGCTTTGCTGGTCGATCCACTAGCTCCCAAGTGTCATTCTTCATTATGCTGTCATACTCTGCATGCATAGCAGCCTTCCATGATGGATCTGCAAGTGCTTCTTCTAAGTCAGTTGGCTCCTTTACTTCTCTCATAATCTCAACCATCAAGGCCATATTGACTATGTGAGCAAAAGCCCTCCTTTGCTCCTCTATTCTCTGATACCTCCTTGGTCCGTCTGCCTTCTCCTCAACAGATGTAGGCATAGGATTATTGTGGTCATAGAGCTGCTTCACCCAGCGCGGAAATGGCTTTTTCGGTGGGGTGATGTCAGGTTGGTAAACTTTTTCCTCATCATCTGAAGATTATGCTTCCTTCTCCTTAAGGATAGGGATAGCTCTCGGGATAGGTTCATAGTGAACTACTTCTTCGCTTGATAAAGTGGAAGAACTTGCCTTCTCCTCCTCCACTGTATGCGGCTCCTCCTTAAACACCACATCACGGCTCGCGATGATCTTCTTTGCCTCTTGGTCATATAATTTGTAAGCCTTCTGCTCATCACTATAACCCAAGAAGATACATTTTCTACTTTTTGGTTTTAACTTGTTTCTCTTCTCATCTGGAACTTGTGCATAACATTCACATCCAAAAATTCTGAAATGTGAGACAGATGGTTTCTTACTAAGCCTCATGAGGTGTTTTTCCCTTGAGAGCCTTTGTGTGGCTCCGATTTAGAATGTAGACTGCAGTATTAATAGCTTCAACCCAAAAATGGTTAGGCAATCCCTTGCCCTTTAGCATGCATCTTGCCATCTCCATGATGGTGCGATTCCTACGTTCCACAACACCATTCTGCTGTATGTGAGGCGTCGTCAATTGACGCTTGATCCCTTTGCTCTTGCAAAAGCCTTCAAACTCCTTTGAGTTGAACTCACCACCACCATCTGTTCTAAATTTCTTCACACTTTTCCCTGTTTCATTCTCAACAAGTTTTAGCCATTCTTTAAACTTACCAAAAGCTTGAGCCTTATCACGAAGGAAGTACACCCACATCTTCCTACTATAGTCATCGATAATCAACATAAAATAAGAAGATTCCCCCAAGGCCTGTGTATGTATCTTACCACACAAGTCAGCATGCACCAACTCTAGAGGAGCCTGTGCTCTATTCTTGCTTTCTTGTGGAAATGCCTTTCTCTGTTGCTTGCCCATCATACAAGCTTCACATGGTTCCTTCAATTCAGTTATTCTAGGTAGGTGAGCAACCATACCTTGCTTTTGCATCTACTTCAACACTGCAAATCCAATGTGTCCAAACCTTTCATGCCAAAGCTTACTTGTGCCCACTCCAGCGGTGGCTGTAAGAGCACTTAGCTCATATAGGTTGTTCCTTCTTTCTCCTTTGCCAACAATTGTGCTAGCACTATCAAGGATTTCTGCACCTCTCTTCTTGAACCTCACTTCATGACCAAGATCAGTTATCGCAGCAACTGATAAGAGATTTCTCCTGATTTCGGGAACATACAACACATTTGAAAGCTTTTTGACTTCACCATTTGCAGCAACAAAAGAAATAGTACCTGTGCCCACAACATGGCATTTAGCATCATTTCCAACCGTCACAGTGATGGATTCTTGTAGAGGCTGCATAGAACTGTATAGACCTTTCTTGTTGGTCATGTGACGAGAGGCCCCACTATCCAACACCCATGAGTCAGTGGTAGATTCTTCTTTCGCCGAGGAGCACACTTCCTCAATGATCGCCATGAATAATTCCAACTCTGCTTCAGCCGTATTGGCTGTCTCTTTCCCTTTACTTTTAAGGGTACCATTCTTTTCATCTGCCTTCTTGACACGACAATCTGCAATTGCATGTCCTTTCTTCTTACAGTAGAAGCACTCTCCTTGAAACTTCTTCTTTCCGCCCTTCTTCTTTTTGTCACCATCATTTTTTGTGGAGGAACCACCTTTGCCTTTTGCATTGGCAGAGAATGCAACATCTCCATTGTTGCTTCCTTCTCGGGCTTTCAGCCTCAACTCCTCCTCCATTAATAATGCACAAAACTCCTAAAAAGTCAAAGCTTGAGGTCTCACCTGAGTATTAAGGGCAGTTACTAGTCCATCAAACTTTTGTGGAAAAATCCGAAGACATCTCCGAGCTAGCTCTTCGCTAGTCTTTTGTATCCCAGCCCAGCCATCTGGTCGCACAGATTCTTAATCCGAGTGATGAATGCTTCAATCGTCTCTGCTTCAGCAAACTTCTCCGCTGCTAGTTGATTCTCCAAGTTTTGAATCCTTGTTTGGTTTCGTGTTTCATACTGACTCCTTAGTACATTCCAAGCCTCTGACACTTTGGTTGTATGTTAAATCAAAGTCAAAACACTGTCAGAATAGCTTGTAACTAAGGCACATAATGCATCTGCATTCCTTCATTTCCAAGCTCGTAGAAGATTTGCATTCGGAGGAATCATCACACTAGGATTTGATGGGTTGGGGGTAGGCTATGGTTCCACGTCAGTCCCCAGCATAGTCTCCAGAAGCTCATAAGAATCAAGAATAGTTGTAATTTTGAACTTCCACAAGGTGTAGTTTGTACCATCTAACTTGCCTTCGCTGAAGGTTGGTGGACGAATCCTCAGCGTTTGAATAGCCAGTACAGCAACACCACCTCCTGCACCGCTTCCTGATGCGCCAGAACCGCTTCCGAAAGTCGACATAGTTTCTCTTTGCTGTTGAAGCCTTTGCCTCTTGCATACTCTCCGATCTCTAGAGCCCCCTGGGCTCTGATACCATGTAAAATATTACACGGTGCAGCAAACAGAATCTGAGAAAGAGATAGAGAGTACACAACACATAAGAGGAGAATCAGTAAATTCTTTAACTCCAAACAACTGATACAAAGATGGCTCTGTCCACCCATGCACTTCCACTGTGTGAAGCTTAGATGGCGATCTAGACAGAAGATAGGTGAAGAGCTTAAGGCTAGCTGAAACAACAACTCTGACTGGGTGAAAGATGAGTGATTGATGGCTGTGAAGGGGTTTAGCTTTTATAGCCTGCGAAGGCCGTGAGGTTGGCTTCACTGACCCGACCTACCATATAAGCCTCCACTAGTCGGCCAGGGAATATTCCCTTTACCATCGGGCCAGGGGTGCTGCCCCCGGACCCCACAATAGGGGCCCCTTTTAACTCCCTTACCCCGCAACTCGATGCAATGCGCCTCGAGTTGCTACCAGCTTAACCACTCCATCTAACCCAAAGATTAGACCCACAACGATCACCTTTTTGACATCCGATCACATAGACCTCATCTGATATACAAGTCAGGACTCAACCAATGTATGGGCTCACATTTGGCTTCTCCTCATAATGGGGGCCTTACAACTTTGAGCACCATGGATCATTGGTAGCACCTAATGAGGGTGGGGCATTGATCATATCTAAGACTCCCGCTCCTATTTTGTGACCTTAATGCCAATATAGATAGTTGTGCCATGGCTAGGTTGATGATGCGAGGTGCTCTCTTGCCATCATCTTGCATGGCCCTCTTAGAGTACATGAATGATAGTTGCTTCACTAGGTGCAACCACCCATTTTTGTCCACAACTCCTCTCCAAGTTAGAATGAACCTAAAAGGATATATGCAAGGAAAAGCCTTCCTTAGCCTGGTCCCTTAAGCCCCCAACTTCTTCTCACGACCATGATGACGAAGATCAGTTCTTCATTCCTTTCCAAAAAAAAGGGAAAAAAAAAAGAAAATAAAAGAAAATAGTAAGAAAACAAAGAAAAGAATCACAAAAGAAAGTAAGAAACTCACTATATGAGCACCACAGTCACTACACCTAGGGGTCCTGGCCTCGATCGGTCGGCTTGTCCCTAACCCCCTAGTCCCCCTTTTTGATTCTCCATTTCACGCTTAGGGCACATCAAGGGTATGACATACCTATAGGGAGGTCACACTCACCTATTGTTAGACTTGTCTCCCTAAGCTTTACCCATCGCACCTCCCTTATGCACAAGCTGGGTCCTCAAGTGTGGAACAACACCCAGGCTTACTTGTGGACCTAGCTCCCAGTTCCACTAGCACAAGTATATCAATATCCACTAACACTAGCTCCCAGCTCAACATCTTTCAGGTGTTCTTGAGACTCCTTTACCCACTCCTTCACTTCTTGATGGCCTCGAGTTGACACTTCAGGTTGTGGTACTCCCCTACCCTAGCACTTTCCTTTTGAGCCGTCTTTGGAGTTGATGTCTCTAACTCAGCGTCAATAACTTCCTTTCCAGCAAGTAGCATTGTGGCACTCTCAGTTTTAAGCACGACTTTAGCTTTGGGTCTCTTCTTCCTTCACCTATGGCTCTTCTTCCCTATTAAGGCTATGTCAAGATTGCTAGGACCTGGCAATGATATGCCGACCCGCTTCATTTGTGCACAGGTTTGACATGCAATGGGATAGGTGTAGCCTCCCCGCCGTCCAGATTCTCGACACTGAACAGCCCCAATGGGACAGATGGCACGTTGGCTGAGCTCAAGGATGGTTTTCGCTTTGGACAGTCAATGAAGAGATGAGGGATTCCACACTCAGAATACCTTAGATCAGCCTTGTCTCTATTTTGTTGCTTCCTTTCGGGATAGCGTGATGAGATGTGTCTCGGGTGACCGCAAGTCCAACACATGATTGGATCTTGGGTCTGCCCTCCTAAGCCTCTACCTCGTCCCCTACCTAATGCCATCACCAACACAGGTTGATAGTCCATAAGGACTGTGTTTCCCTCATTGTCATGCGAGATGTAAGGGTATACGTAAGGCTTTTCCTCATTTGGCTCTTCCATGTAGTGGATTAGAGCATCACTCGGTGGATGTGTCACATAGGGACTAGGTGGTCTGGATATTCTGGTAGGATTTATATCCATTCTAGGAACAGTCAGCTTAGCATCGTTTGGTGCAGGAAGGGCCAATGGCGCTCCCCTTTTGAAGAATTGTTGAGGCCTATTTGCTAGGTAAGGTTGACCATATGGTTGTGAGTACGGAAATCTCCTAGGCAGTCTACAATGCGCACCATCGTGACCAAACCTACTACAATTAGCACAACGCCGTGACCTAGGGTCTTGACACTCAACCGGCAAGTGGTTCCCGCCACAGTACACGCATTGGACATGTGGTCACATTGGTCATCTTAGCATTTCCTGCATCTTGGCTATTTTCATTTTCATGTCAGTCAATTCCTGGTTGGTGTCTGCAGTCTTTCCCTTATCTTGGGTATTTGCGCCTGATCACTCACGCTGGATGTTGAAGCTCTCTCCAAACTTCTTGAGTTGGTCTCTTCTTGGTTTGAATTCCTAGAGCTCCTCTCCTTCAGTTGGTCATCGACTCGAATGGCCACTTCGAACACCCTAGCTAGCGCATCTCGCTGCAAGCTCAAGTTGCCCGCCAAGGCTTTATATAGCTCCTTATTTCATATTCCACTTATGAATACCATTGACACTACTCTTTCGATCGATTGTTTGCCCATTGAGATTCTCTTGAAGAGACTCCTTACGTGGGTCACATAGTCGTGGATGTCCTCTTTTTCCTTCTGCTTGATGTTCATAAGTCGTATTAGCAGGTTGTCAAAGTATCTGGGCTCAAAAAATCTCTTAATGAAGAGGTTTCTGAGTCCATTAAAGTTCACTCGCTTTGCGGCATCTAGACTTGTGTACCAAGTCCGCCGACCTTTGTCGCCTAAGCAAAGCCCGAATCCTTGAGAGCGTTGAGTCAAGTAAGTGAGACCATTGGCCTCGCAAACTTGCTCGAACTGCTCTATAAAGCTGTACGGATCATCTTGGGGCTGGTACTTATCGAGCTGCTTAGCGACAACTGGTATCTAAAGCTGGCCCTTGGAGCCTTGGTTCACCCCTAACCCCGCTAGTGGTGACGTGGCTAATGCTGCAGCACTTTGCTCTGCTACTGTGTTGTCTAGCAATCGCTTCATGAGAAGCTCACTTAGCGTCAAGTCTCCTTCTAGTGCTCTCTCATGGTTAGTTTGATACCTACCTGCTAGGTTCATCACTCACTGTATCTCTTGCATCTCTTGCACCTCAGGCTCCTAGTATGTTGGTCTCGGTTGTATTCCACTATGCCTTGCAGTGCTTTGGGGGCTAGTAGTCCTCCTCTAGGTTAGCTATGATGGCTTATGCCACTCTATCGCGGTGCTCATACCGAGCATGAGAGTCATAGCAACTGCTGGATTGCTTCTCGAAAAACTCCTAAGTCAATTTCCTCTTTCTCCTTGCAATCTGAGCTTTTCTCTGACATGGTTGTGTTCTCTTGCTCCACCAAGCTGTTGATAAGGTTAAGGAGGTCTGGTAGATCCACATTTCCTAAGTCCAATGTTAAGATAGAAGAGATAAATGCCTTTGAGTATGCTAGTTAAGATAATGCTTTTAGTCAAAGTGGATGTATGACATACATCATGCATTACAAATGAAGTACCGATATCAAACTGCAATCTCACATCACCTATGCCAACAATGTCACATACATGATCATCACCTAGTTTGATTGAACCTATAAAAATGTGGTAGGTATAAAACCAATGACTATGAGAGATAACATGGAAGAAAGCCCCCAAATCAAGAAGCCAACATTGAGAGTAAGTAGAGTGAACATCAAGCAATTGAGTGGGATTAAGTGAAGGAGTAGCAAGTAGGTCAGCTAGTTTTTGCCTATGGTTTCTAGCCAGCTTTCACATTTTTTCCACATCAACTTCCTCTCTTCTCCATTTTCAAATTAGCCCCCCATCAGGCCTTTCTAAGGCCACTACAAGTATCTCCTCAAGTCTCCTACTCCAGGTCACAAGAAGGCTTAACTTATCTCAAGTTCTAGCATGAATTAATACTTATCTCTCTTCATGAAAAGCTCAACACTTCTATTTTTCAAGGTGTTGGAAGTCAAGGTGTACTTCAAGTGTTGGAAGTCAAAGTGCAAGATAATGCTAAGTCTTTTGATAAATACAATGTTGTTCCTAAGTCCAATGTTAAGATAGAAGAGATAAATGCCTTTGAGTATGCTAGTTAAGATAATGCTTTTAGTCAAAGTGGATGTATGACATACATCATGCATTACAAATGAAGTACCGATATCAAACTGCAATCTCACATCACCTATGCCAACAATGTCACATACATTATCATCACCTAGTTTGATTGAACCTATAAAAATGTGGTAGGTATAAAACCAATGACTATGAGAGATAACATGGAAGAAAGCCCCCAAATCAAGAAGCCAACATTGAGAGTAAGTAGAGTGAACATCAAGCAATTGAGTGGGATTAAGTGAAGGAGTAGCAAGTAGGTCAGCTAGTTTTTGCCTATGGTTTCTAGCCAGCTTTCACATTTTTTCCACATCAACTTCCTCTCTTCTCCATTTTCAAATTAGCCCCCCATCAGGCCTTTCTAAGGCCACTACAAGTATCTCCTCAAGTCTCCTACTCCAGGTCACAAGAAGGCTTAACTTATCTCAAGTTCTAGCATGAATTAATACTTATCTCTCTTCATGAAAAGCTCAACACTTCTATTTTTCACACATAGATAACTTCTTAAAAGAGTTAAATTTCTCATCATAAAGCCCTATACATTGTATCCCACATGCGTGTCACTCAATTCTTTGAGAAGTGGCTCTTCTTATTATTTCAAATCTTGGATGATTAGTCATATGGCATCTAGCCTCGTAAACCTACACATCCTTTGGCATTTGACACATTAGCCAATCTTGAGGTGAGTGCTTTTCACCCACCATGATTAGTCAGTCCATGCTCTCAAAAACTTGTTAATCAAGATAACCCTATTAAAAAATGCTCATAACTTTTCAATCATAACTTGAATCATTGATTTTCTCAATTAAAAACGTAGTCAATATCCCAAACTATAACTTCCATGAAGACATCAAGGTCAAATCCTGTAAGCTGCTATATCCGAAAAGAACTTTGCTGAGTCTAATGTCCTAATTTCCTATGCATAGCCTACTATAAACATTGACCTTCCAAAGCATGTATCTTCCATGTACTTAGTTGATTGGCTACCAAATATTTTGGATATGTTGGGCATCATCAAGGGCTCCCCAATCAACACTAGATTTTATATACTCTTGTGTTGGTTGTTTGGGTTGCTATCATAGGTAAACACCCATTCTTCCTCATATATAACCCTTGGTCTAAGTTCATGCCTTTGTTAAACCTTTCTTTGTTGTGAAGCCTTCTTGTCCTCAATTTTTCAATTGCTACCTCTATGTCATCAAATATTCTCTCTAGTTGATGAATTCGAAGACCAAGTAGCTCTTCCTTAGACATCCCATCCTCCCAAGGCAAAACACTCCAAGTAGCAGCCACCCCTTCTATTGGTTGTTTGGGATGCTATCATAGGTGAACACCCATTCTTCATCTTATATAACCCTTGGTCAAAGTTCATGCCTTTGTCAAACCTTTCTTTGTTGCAAAGCCTTCCTGTCCCCTCAATTTTTCAATTGCTACCTCTATGTCATCCGATCTTCTCTCTAGTTTTGATCAAAGCACAAGTAGCTCTTCCCTTGACATCCCATCCTCCCAAGGCAAAACACTCCAAGCAGTAGCCATCTCTTCTAAAAGACTAATCTTGAATATCCAGCCTTATCAGTTGATTGTAGGTCAACTGTAACGGGTAGGATAGGATGGCCTTTTAAGGAGATGTGTTTGCAAACACAAAATATATGGTGTGCTCAAAGAATCACATGGTAGGATAGCTGGAGGGCACTTCAGTGGGGACACTACTGCATGCAAGGTGCTCTAGTCCCAATTGTGGTGCACTATTCTGCAATGCAGTCAAGTTTGTAAAACATTATGATGAGTGCCAATGGACTAAAGTAAGGACAAAATGGAGTTAACCCCCGTGATCGCATGGATGCCAACCCTTTGAGAAGTGGGGAATTGATTTCATTGGCCCAATCATCCATGTATCTCAATGCTCCCAAGCCAAATACATCATTGTTTCCCTTGACTATCTCACCAAGTGGGAAGAAGCCCGAGCAACTCGCAAAAATGACACAAGGACCACTGCCAAATTTCTCTAGGAGCAAGTAATCTCACAGTTTAGTTGCCCCATAGAGTTGGTTAGTGAGCAAGGCACACACTTCATCAATGAAGTGATCGCTCACTTGTTATCCACCTTCTTAATAATCCATAGAAATTCCTCTCCATATTATCCATAAGGGAATGGTCAAGCCGAATCCACAAACAAGATCTTAGTGGGTATTTTAACAAAATTTCTCTTTGCCTCATGTAGCGACTAGGACAACAAGCTTATGGTAGCCTTATGGGCAAATAAAATGGCCTACAAAATAGCCACAGGAGGACAGACCCCATTCAAGTTGACCTATGGAATCGAATCTATTTTTCCAGTGGAATTCTTTGTTCCTAGCTTGAGAATAGCATCCCAAGAGAGGTGGGAGGGCCAAGAAGCATGGACAAATCATTTAATGGAGCTAGAATGCATGTCTTAGACCCATCTCGTTGCAACCCATGCTCTAATATGTGAAAATGCATCCTACAAGGGTTGATTTGACAAAGAAGTCAAGCAACAAGGCTTTGGGAAAGGAGATTTAATCTTGCTATACTATGTAAAAGGACACAAGTTGAAAATGAAGTTTAGGGAATTGGGACCCTTCAAGGTTCTCAATATCAGTAGGATGGGGAATGTGGAACTTGAAATCCTAAAAGGATAGGGTATAGGTTTCTTCAACAAAAGTCACATTAGAAAGTACTACCCTCTATCACATCCACTTCATGAACCTTCGATGATAGAGCTACCATCAAATGTGAGGGTTGCAATCATCACAAAACTTGAGAAGGTAGATGAGGAAGCAATAGCACTAGCCTCCTGTAGATCACCATAACCTTCCTAAGGGCATACACCCTTGATGCGCTAATTGACGAGGGAGCTGACGTCAATATCTTAACACATGAACATTGGACCACCATGGGTCAACCCCAGTTGCAACCAACCAATGCAAAACTGAGGCCATTTGGGAGGTAGTCCTACCCATTCTTGGGGAAATGCAAGCTAAAGGTTTCTATTGAGACTAAGAGTCTACTCATCATTTTGTACATGCTACCTAATAAGCAAGGGTGCCGGTAAGGAGACATTGTTGGGAGGGGCATTCAAAAAACAAGTTAATTGTAATGTGGACTATGACTCATAGCGCATCCACCTTGCCATAGGGCACGTCAAAATAGTAACATCTTTCGATAATGGCACCATAGTTGTTCCAAAACCTGTAGTGCCATTGGTAGCTAAACCTAGTGTCCACCCTAAGGAAAGGAGTAGTTCATGATCCCAATGTGCCCCCATGATACCTACCCAATTGCATCAAGGAATCACAATCCAAACACTCAAGTGGCTTCTTAAGCATAAACCATATTTTCACAAATGTCAAACATTGGGAATGCATAGTTTCCATGCCTCATGCTCTAGCCCTAAACGGTGGAGTTGGATTTCCTATAGTACACATGTGACGAAGCAACACTAGGCTCCAAAATCCCTGTTACGAGCCCAAGGATACTATGAGGGTAACACCTCACTATGGTTGCCTAAACTCGCAAATGCTATGTCTAATCCTCAATCTGAGGCCCCAAAACCAAGCTCCAACAATGTCAACCAAAATCGAAGAGGAGAGAAACTAAAACAGAGGGCACTCAATCCTCGAGTGCTCAAATAGTCTATTGACCCAAAGTTCAACCAAGAGTCCATGCGCAACCACTCACTAGCAACCCACGCTGTCCAAGGACTCTAAGTTGATCGCCACCACAAGACCTGATGACAAAGCATCAATTGAACTTCAAACCTCACAATCCAAGCCTGCCACACCCATAAGAATCTTCATGTGGAAGCACCATGCATCAACTTGTCTTATGCAACTAAAGCCAAGTCACAAGCACACCCTAAGCCATCGTTACCACGATGATCCATTAATGAAGTGGCATCCAATATGGTCATGGACACAGGGGATGGCTTGGCTACGTGCATTCAATGGTTGGATTCAACTTTTACACTGTTTGCTAGAAGTTATGAATGTTTAGACCTAGGTCTACTTGACAAATCTATAGCAAATGAGGTACGTTCCTTACCGTGTTCTTGGAAAGAATATGAATTCATCTTTATTAAGACTTCCACTATTGCAAATAAGATGATTGGCAATGAAATATCACGAGAAAATGTCATAAGCCAATGCTTGATCACACCTTATTTAAAAAATCAAATTTACATGCCATCAAATGAACTTTCTGAACTCCAATGGCTCATTGAATTTCTTAGGCAAGTGGTATATAAAAGGTGAGAAGGATCAAAGCTTGCTTGGAAGAGCTATGGCGGGAGAGCAAGAGTAAGAAAGAGAGAGAGAGAGAGAGAAAATGGGAACTCCAATAGTCACAATGCGTAACCATGCCTTCCTTTATTCAAACTGTCACTAAAAGAATAAAGAATAAAGTGACGATGACAGGCACCTGCCACCTGCAGTGTATAGTGGCAGGTACTGTCAGTGTGGTAATACACGAACAGCTAGGCGAAGGCGAAGGCGAAGGCACCTTTACCCCCAACAACCTCCCACTTAAAGGCGAATCTGCCCCGGTGAGGAGTGAAAAGAAAATGAAAAGACAGTACAATGTACACATGTACAACAGGATGAGGAAAAACATCATCTCATCCAACGCCCATCAATCTCCTGAGGAAGGTAAAGCGCTTAGTAGTGAGGCTTTCTGTGAGCAGATTTGCAAGATTTTCAATAGTGGAGATCTTGACAAGGTCAGCAAACTTGTCCTCCACGACCCCACGTATGAAGTGATACCGCACCTCAATTTTTTTGTCTTCGCATGGAAGACCAGATTCTTGGCTAGCTGAATAGCACTCATAGAATCCGAATGCAGTGTAGGTATAGTATCAATCCCAAGGTCATGAACCAAATGGCCCAACCATATGGCCTCTTTGCAAGCCTTAGTAGGTGCAACATACTCTGCCTCAGTGGTAGAGAGAGCCGTACATTTCTGAACCTTGGACATCCAAGAGATAACACCTCCAACATAGGTGAACACATAGCCAGAAGTGGACTTCCTACTATCTGTATGTCCTACATAATCGGAGTCTGTATAGCCCACAACTCTTGTAGCCTACTGCCATAGCAAATACACATATCTATTGTGCCCTTCAGGTATCTTATGATACCCTTCACGACATCCCAATGTTTCTTGTCAGGCGTTACAATATAGCATGCCGCAACACCAATTGCAAAGGCAATATCTGGACGAGTGGCTATCGTGGCATACATCAAACTGCCCATGGGTGATGCATAAGGGATCTTGGCCATCTCGGCCCTCTGCTCATCTGTCTACAGACAATCGGCCTGTGAGACCTTCACATAAGAAGATAATGGACAGCTAATAGGCTTCATGTCTTGCATGCGAAAACGCTCAAGCACTTTATGAATGTACTCCCTCTGTGAGAGGAAGAGTAGTCCTCGATGCCTATCATGCTTAATGCGCATACCAAGAATGTGAGAGGCATGTCCCAAATCCTTCATCTCAAGACTCATCTTCAACTAGGATTTAAAAGCATCCAACTCATCATGAGCTTTCCTTGTTATCATCATATCATCCACATAAAGTACCAAAATAAGCAATGAGCCATCATGGGCTTTCTTCTTGTAAAGACACGGACCCATAGCACTCCTATTGTAGCCTTGTGACTGCATAAAGACATCAAACTTATGATACCACTCCCTAGGTGCCTACTTCAAGCCATAAAGACTTTTCTTCAACTTGCACACTAGGTGCTCCCTGCCAGGTTCTGCAAAGCCCTTATGCTGCTCCATGTATATCTCATAATGCAAATCCCCATGCAAGAATGTAGCCTTGACATCCATCTGATACATGTCCAAGTCAAGATGCACGAGTAAGGCCAAAACGAGGGTCATCTTGATCATAGGAGAAAAGATTTCATCAAAGTCAACTCCATGCTCCTGTTTAAAACCCTTAGCAACAAGTCTTGCCTTATAAGCCGTCTTGGGGTGTCCAAGGGTACTTTTTAGCTTGTACGCCCACTTGCATGGTAGAGCCTTCTTGCCAGCAAGCAAGGAAACCAAATCCCAAGTCATATTCTTATGCAAGGAGTCCATCTCAAATTACATAGCCCTCTCCTAGGAGTGACTATCACCCCTGTGCATAGTCTCATCATAGGCGAGAGGCTCTCCTACATCTGTAACCGTATCTGTAACCAAGACATAATGCATCGAGGACTCAAATCGATCAGGTGGATGTCTAGCTCTAGTAGACTGTCTCATTGCAGGCTTTGCTGCATGTCTAGCATCTTGTCCAACACCATGGCCATGTGTACCAACTGCTGTTGCAGGTTGACAACTGGCTGTGCAGGAGCACATGGCTCCTCCTGGAATATGACCCTACGTATCTCTACCACCTCCTCAGGCTGCCTATGCATCTTGTCTTCATGGAAGACTACATCATGGCTACGGATGACTTTCCACGCGTGTGGATCCCAAAGGCGGTAACCCATCTCGCCTGCATCTCCATAGCCAAGGAAAATATATTTGACACTCTTAGAATCCAACTTAGTCTGCTTGTCCTTGGGCACATGGCAGAATGCCTCGCATCCAAAGACACGTAGATATGCATAAGACAGAGGTTTCCCAGTCCATACCTCCTCTGCAACTTGGAAATCCAAAGAACTAGAAGGTGATTTATTGATGACATGCACAACTATACTGACTGCCTCAACCCTAAAGCTCTGTGGTGGTAGTCCTGTATGGCTAAGCATATTGAGTACACATTCCTAGATGGTTCTATTCATCCGCTCAGCCAAACCATTCTGAGGTGGGGTATAGGGGGCGGTCAACTGACGCTTAATACCCCTCTCGTCACATAGCTGTTCAAAGGCACGTGACACATATTCTCCCCCATTGTCAGTCCTAAGGCATTTCAGCCTATGCCTAGTCTAGTTCTCAACCAATGCAAGCCATCTCTGAAACATAGCAAGGACATCTGACTTAAGCTTAATGGGGTAAGCACAGACTTTATGCAAAAAGTCATCAATGAACGTCACAAAATACTTTGCACCACCCATAGACTGATAGGGCATGGGCCTGCAAACATTCAAATGTACCAATGCCAAGGGCTCACTCATGCGTGTCCCACCAAACTTCTTATGTGTATTCCTAGTTTGTTGTCTGTCCATAAAGATAATGCTCACATGAATCAAAACATGCATAGTCAAGGGGCGGCAAGTACTGCAAACCCGAAAGCATTTTCATTCCCTTCAAGGACGTATGGCCCAAATGGACATGCCAAAGAGATACATGTGGGATGAAACTGAGTGACAAAACATAGTCAATAGAGGACCCATTAACTATAAGAGGATAGAGGCTGCTAGCCTTGGCACCTCTAGCAAGCACAAGCCTGCCACGGGTGATCTTCCATGCAGAATCCCAAAATGAAACAGGAAATCTAGCATCATCAAGCTACCTCCTGCAGACATAAGACTGCGTGTAAGTGCAAATATATGACATACATCTTGTAATTGAAAAGTACTGCCAATAGAGAATTGCAGTCGTACATCCCCAATGCCAACAATAGCAAGTGACCTATCATCACCCAAGTGAATTGAACCAGAGAAAGTACGGTAGGAGTGAAACCATTCATGGTATGATGTAAGATTAAATAAAGCACAAGAATCCAAAAGCCTATAGCACTGTTGCACATACATAGAGTGAACCTCGGTCAACGGTGTAGCATCACAAGAACTAGCTGCAAGTATGCACTCCCCATCGGAGACATCAGTCTGCATGACATTGATTTCCTCTATTTTTACACTAGATTTCGCAAGTATCATGTTGCGATCAGAGGACTTTTCTTATACTTTGTCTTTCCCCTTCTCTTTGCACTTCTCATTGCGCAATTCATGACAATATGGGCATATGTGACCCTTCTTGCCACAATGATGGCATGTCACATTAGCATTTCTTCCAAGAGACTTGCTGGCGCAACTTAGACCTAGACTTCTGCAAGTCTTTGCCACATCCATTCGCACGGTCATTCTTGCCATTACTATCTTTGCCTCTCTGACAGTCAAAGCATGCGACACACGAGAGGCATCCAAGTTCCTACAGTTGATCTCTTCCTGCAAAAGAGCACTCTCTACATCAAGCAAGTTCAAAATAGTAGCAGGAGCACATAAGGCAGTGTAGAATACATCCCATGACTCACTCAAAGTCCCAAGCAAAAACAATGGAGTAACCTCATCATTGAAGGTAATGCCCTGCGAAGTCAAGTTCTTGAGAATAGCATGGAACTGGCTCAAATGAGCAGACATCGTCATATTCTCCTTCATGCGCAGGTCCATAAGTTGCTTCAGTCAATACATCTAACTTGCTAGGGAGTAGGGAGCATGGTACTTGATGTTAGCGCATATGTATTTTGCCTCACTCAAGACCCTGCAATCCTAGATCTCTATGCTTCCCATCAATACAGCCCTAACTTGTTCAATTGGTTTCATCCAAGCTTACATAAGAGGAATCCTAAACTATCTCTTGGTTCTACAATAGAGTCACCCAAACCTCTTGAGTAAGAGAAAAACAACTCTAAACACAACATTGGCACTAATAAGAAGCAAGAGAGGCATGTTCCAATGGGTAAGGACAAGAGTCTAGAGCAAAAACCTAACCAAGAGCAACTACGAGTGCAAACAGCTGAGGGGCTAAACAAAAGAGAATCACCTAAAGAGCTAGACTCTCCATAAAGAGAGGTACCTCACAACCTAGCAAGGCTATTCAGTAGGCCGCAACTATGTCCCATGAGGACACACTAGAGAAAGAGAATCTTGAGGCCCGACTAAGCACATCAATGGCTGACCTAGTTCACGGTCCTAAGTCTTTAAAGGATACACCTCAATTGCCCAAGAAAAAGAGGAGAAAACAAAGAAAATAATGGCACTTGCAAGTGGCTATAAACGTTAAGAAGATTGAGACCAAGAGTGTTGAAGAGCTAAGAATAAAGCATCGAGTGCACCCATGAATGAACCCATTGCCATCTCTCCTAATAGCGGTGAAACCTCAAACACATCGTAAGTCAAAGCAACCATTACCATCAACAATTTCTTGCAACACTCAATCCACTGACAATAGAACTTGCATTGACCAATCAAGAGTGGATACAATACTATCACAATAGGTTGACAAAACTATACCAGCCACATCTGAGGAGAACCATGACACAAGAGCAACAAAGCCTCAGGAGAAACATGAAAACCTCAAGAACATAAGCAATTCTAGCATTGACCAATCTTGCTCATCTAGGCCTGAGTCCCCCAGCTATGCTAAAGCCTAGGGAAACTCCTAGAACCTTGCATGAGACAACGACCGAGTACGCCTTCATAGAACATAGAATTGTCACAAAGTGCTTGACCGAGTTGGAGGCTAAACTCAAATTATTCACACGTGCTTACGTCCTTGCAGACATGGACACATTCCCTAAGGAGCAGCTTGAGGAATACTTTCCATATCCAATATCCTGGGAAGAGCAAGAATATCTTAAGGAGCACTATGACAAGTTCCTACATGAACGCATGCAACTCATCTCTGACGAGGAGGCCGACAAACTACGCTTAACGATGACATTCAACAATGCACTTTGCCAACCAAATCTCTTACAGATAGAGCAAGTAAAGCGACAATCAGAGGATCAAAGTCAATTTGAAAAACGTTGGTTTGAAAACTGTGCTACAATGGCCAAACTTAGGGCCCATATTATGACAAGCTCAGAGGAGCGATTGGCCAAATGGCGGTCTCAAACAGACTTGACCTATGTGGCACCAACTTCCTTTTGAGTATAGATTACCATTCGGGGTATGGACTTAGCCAAAACTAGCCAAGAAAACTCTCTGATTGATAAAATTCTCACTGAGGAGGAGCTACATGTTGCGAGTAGACTCGGACGGGGTACCATGCTACTCGATGTTGGAAAATATTTGTTGTTATAGAGTAGGCTACCATGATTCCTAGATGTGTGTGCTACATTCCAGTACAATCCTGAGTTCTACAATTGGTTTTTATCCTCACAAAGTGACATGGATTCATAAACATGTACATATATAAACAATGAGTTTTGTGACTGTGTATAGATAATACCAAAAAAGTAAAGCCAGCACACACACAAGTAATGATAATCAAGCACAAGTGATATGCATCAAAGTCAACTCCATGGGATTCAGATAAGTGATGTCTCTTTGAGTTGCACTTGTTCATTATGGTTAAAGCATATGACTTTCATGTACTCTCACGAGTTACCAAGTGAATGCAAGATGACACAAGTCTCTGTACGAAAGCATTCAATGTCCAAGTCACCACAAGACCACCAACCAAAAAGTGACATAAATGCTAAGAATAAAGAGCCATGAAGGAAGCCCCACTACTAGAAGAGAAAGTCGCCCCTACAGAAAGCACACATTGCATTTGAGCATGGCCCAAAGCCTAGTCATGGCTAGACTCTACAGAAAGCACACATTGCATTTGAGCATGGCCCAAAGCCTAGTCATGGCTACTATCTCTTTCTTGGCCAGACTCTACATCCGAGGCAAGCTCTTGTTCATGGAAAAAGAGCAAGAAAAGTACGGCTTAATGGTGGAAATGAGGGGTTTCAGTTAGTTTACATTCAAGCTTACCCTAAACCTAAAAGACATCATCATGGAGGAGCCAACCGTAAAACAACTCTTGGACCAGTGCAATCTACAAAAGTATGTAGAGAAGGTTGGGCAAGCTATAGATTACATTAAGTGGGTAGAATTTCCAAGGAGCTTCGATGTTGAAAGAAACTATCGCATGATGACAGTTTGAAGAGGAGAAGAATCTCGTCAAGTAGAGGTGGAGTTGAGCCCTGTGACAGTGGAGAAAGCCTTGGGTTTCTTAGCCAGCAGCAGCAGGATGACTGAGAAACACCCAATGAGGGATGTGTATAATATGCTGGGGGGTCCGTCACCAATCCAAGAACAAGAGGGAGACAAATTCCACAAAGAATAGCAAGACAACATGGAGAGAGTTACTTATAAAAAGAAGAATGACCAACCATCTCAACAGCAAGAGAGCAAGAGGATAATCCAGGAGTAGCAAGACTCAAAAATTGTCAAATAAAGCCAAAAGGAAATATCACACTCTCAAAATCCCCATAATAAGAACTTGATCCACCTCCAAAGAAAATAGAGAGTTGCAAAGGGTGGAGGAATCGAAGAGATTAGAAGAAGAGCGCAAGCAAATGCCAAAAGAAGAGAAGAATGACTAAGGCAAAAAGGGAGGAGGAGATTACTCTAATGAAGATGGAATCAAAGATTTAACCTACAAGCTGGCACATCACTGCAACATGGACTCCGTGCCATACCTAAGCCTAACAATGGCTCAGGAGTAGAGGAGCAATGTGCTCCCCTAATATCAACTAGCTAAACCTCACACAAACTCTCCTTGCTAGGGGCTTGGGGAGCCAAAACAGCAAATGCAGCCACCTCAACAGGACCCACTAGAGCTGGTCCACGAAGAAGGGCGTGAACTCTAAATTAGATCAACGAAAGGAAGAACAAGTGCAGGAACCAAGCCCCCTCCGTGACCACAACAAGTACAGTTAGAAGAGAAAAGGGCTCCATGCCAAGCCATGCATTCCTTGTGGCAAATCTCTTCGGCCCCCTCAAAATGTAACTACTATAGAACATCATGATGATGTTTAGCATGCCCCCTCCCAATGCACCTCCAAAAAAAAAAAAGAAAAAAAAGAAAGAGAAAAAAAAAAGACTCACACAAAGAAAAAGGAAAGAAACAGTGAGCTTTTCCATGTATATCAAAGTGCCACAAACACTATACCTAGGGGTCCTCAAGTTAGGCATGTCCGGTGACCTTGGTCAGTCAGCTCTGTGCCTAACCCCCTAGCCCTTCCTATTCCCCCACTTCACACTTAGAGAACATCAAGGGTAGGACAAAGCTGGGGAGTTTGTGCTCGCCTATGGTTAGATCTGTCTCCCTAAGTGACACCCACAGCACCTCCCCTGTACACAAACTGGGTCCTCAAGTGTGGGACAACACCATAGGCTTCCCTGAGGTTCAACCCAACTCCCAGTTTCACTAGCACGAACATCATGCAACACTGCACAGTGAGGTAGACGCACCCCAAGTAGTGCACTTCCTTTCTCTTTCTTTAGGTATACTCAATAATGGTGATCAACCACTGATATTGAAGGCCCCCACTACCCGATCAAATCTAATCTCGGCCCCTACAATCTTATCTCGATGTCAATGATCTCGATTATGCTACATCGTATTGACAAAATCACAAATGATGTCTTAAGTAGCCTTCTAGTATACTTCTCCTCAACATCGACAATTTTTTCCACCCCATTGACCCCTTGCTTCATCCACACATTGCTATGAGGAACTAGACCAGCAGTCTTTTAACTATGTAATATCTAAGTATACATGTTCACTCACATAATATCTACACCATAATCTTTACACGGTTTGGGTCCTCAAGTGTAGAACATTACTCTTGACTCACCTAGAGTTCTTCGACCTATCTCCCAAACTAATCAAACTACATCTTGCGTATGATAAGAAGACTAGCACTATCCCTAGGGAGAAATCACATATGAGAGGTTTTCAATTGCAGGTATTGCAAACTCGAGCGAAAGTATCGTCATCTCTTCATCAACACTCAACTCTGAATTCTTATCCTTTATCATCATGCAACCCCACCAACGAATCGTCACCCACTGCAGAATCCCCAAAACATCAACACCTATGCCAACCCATGACTGCAACTCCCAACAAAAACCAGCCCTATCGTCAACTTCAACAACCCTATCACCAACCAATCAGGCCAACAAAGTGCCACCAACCAACTTCATCCACACCACCACCAAAACTCCTCCAAGGCAAACCACATCAGTCCCTTCCACCCATGTCTTCAGTGCATGCCAAAGCTTGCTACCTACGGCGATAAGTGCCATGGGACTGGCACTCGTCTAGGAGGGGGTAATGCTAACCCTCAGATTAACAAGCTGGAAAATCTGGAAAATCTAAAGCAAAAGACAAGGCCAAGGCAAAAGTGAGACGAAAGACGAAGGCACACTAAGAAAAATATGGAAACACAAGAAGTGCAAAAAAGCCCTAAATCAAGGAGAAAGGCACATAAACTCACTACACTTGTAGAGAGAGATAGCGTGTCGGCTATGTGAGAGGTAGCCATTAGTGCTTGGCTTGAAACACTTGAATAATAAGCGGTCCGTGGGTCTTGGCGGTTCCCCTCTACACATTGGAAATATTTTCTTGCTTGTATGTTAAAACCATCAGTATATGTGCCACTAGTGAACTTTCTAACACATATATCAACATTTGCACCAGTGATATGATTGATATTATGATACCAAGGCTTTAATTAGCATGTACTTCAATTGCAAGACCCAATATCTAAAACAATTTTGCATGTTTTTGCAAGTTAAATTTAATTGATATACCTTTCATATGTTATAGTGAAAAGCAAGGTGGAGAAGGCACTTCAAGGAAGATATTAATGACACCAATTATCATGTGCATAAGTAGTTGGTCCATGAGAGACCATGCCCTTTAAAAATTACTTGGGTAACTCATCCATCCTACTTCCTATGTCTCTACACAATCTCCTTCATGGTTCCCTTTTCCTCAACAACCAAAATATTTTCCATCCCTCAACTACTGAGCTCTCTTACCTCCTTGATTACACTCAACAAGAAGAATCCAAGTCAAATTGTCTTCTAACTAAATATTTTCCTTTATAAGCATGCATACTCACATATTAATTATACTATAATCTATACATGGAATAGGTCCTTAAATATGGAGCAATACTTTAGGCTTGCTTGGAGTTCAACCCATCTCCCAATTGAAGGAAATATATTTTTTGTAGAAAAAATATATATTAGCACTACTCACTAAAAAGTGAATGCATGTGAGATTTTGATAATAGGAAGTATAAAATTCATGGAGATTTTGGACCCGTCACCTCTATTTCACCAGTTCTACACAATAAGGAGAACTAGTAAAGTATATTACCATCAATGATACAATCCTCTACTTAGCTTTGTTTAGAATCACAACCTTAACCACCACTTATCAAACTCAAACACATTCTTCACCTTCATCAGCAACCTACCTTCACTCCTCTAATGGATCATATCAAAATTATCACCATGTCTATGGTGCAAGCTACAGAATACTAACTTTGATAACAACCACCAAGGGACTAGTTTAAAAGGAGAGGGGGGTAAATGTTAATCTCAAGAGGCAATAAAGGATGCAAACTCAAAGTGCTGGAATTTTTTTTAATGGGATTTTTAAAAATTTTCATTATCCTTATTCTAAGTACTACTCTTCCATCAAATGCAACTGAAATGTAATGCCATTTATTACTCGCGGGTGGAAAAACATTATATTTCTCTAACATTTAGTGAGATATGGTCTTACTCTTGTGTAAATTGTAATATCACTTGGAGTTATATGTAGAAGCTCTAGAACGGATGAGAAGGTTGGAAGAAATCTCTATTCATATTTTCCTAAACGATATCCACAAAAGGTCAAGTGCATGCAAAACAGGAAAGTGGAAAAGGTAGATGAAGTCCAACTTAAGTAGAAAATCCTATCCAAACCTTGATGTATTATCAAAACTCATAGAAAGCTCATTCTTATGCATGCAAATAATCACTTTTTTGATTTCTACTTATCATCTTATGCACCATTTCTTGAGAGTGAGGGTGAGGAAGAGTGAGAATGAGAGCTCAAGTTAGGGAC
This sequence comes from Lygodium microphyllum, assembly GCF_053477565.2. Taxonomy (NCBI): domain Eukaryota; kingdom Viridiplantae; phylum Streptophyta; class Polypodiopsida; order Schizaeales; family Lygodiaceae; genus Lygodium; species Lygodium microphyllum. Next base: position 115,189,957 of record NC_141144.1, read on the forward strand.
TTGGAGAGTGAAGTTCTTATTCTCTTCTTTCTCTTTTGCTTCCATAGGCTAGAGGCTAAGAAGTCAATTGAGATGTTGAAAATGAGTGAGAGTGTGTACAAGAGAGAGTGAGGGATTGTTCGAAGAAGCTCTTCTCCATATCTTCTTCTTCTCTATATACATTTCTTCTCATGGGTGGAGCCATTGCTAATCACATTAGATGCTCTTCAGACATGAAAGAGTAGAGGTAGTGATCAGGGAGGCCACCAACAAACATTCAACATTTAGACTACAATGCAACAAAGGTAAGTAAGTGAGTCTAGTTCACCCTCTTGAGACTTTTGGCTTTCTTGCTTCCACTGAAAATGCACGGAAGAGATCACATTGACTTTGAGTTTGGAATGTTAGTCAATTACATGAGAGCTAATTGAGTTGTAAGTGCATTGAGCTCTTGAAAGTATAAGAGTATTCATCCAATGTCCTACTATTGATCTCTAATAGAGCCCAAAACAAAGCACTAGTTTGTCATCTAGCCAAAAGAAAGGAAAACATTAGCTAATAAATAGAAAAATAAGTGAGTGGAATAAATAAGAAGGAAATTTTCACAAGGTCTTGGAAGTGTTGGGGGTAAAGGTGCATGTATCTATGTTGCCTTGTATTTTACTTCATACACCATGACCACACACCTGTATACTACAAGTGGCGGGTGCCATCACTGTCACTTTATTATTTATTACTTCAGTGACTATTGAATAAGAGAAGGTCAATCACACATTGTGACTATTGGAGTTTCAACATACGGTGTCTCTCTATCTTGCTCACTTGCTCCATCCACCATAGCTCTTACTTTGATGTTGCTTCTACTTATATGCTTCCACTTGAGCTCTACCTCTCAACTGGTATCAGAGCCAACCATTTGAAAAGCTTCTTCATCCTTTGCTTCAACCTAGATTCAAAGCTTTAGCTCCAGGTTTCATGGCAGCTTTTGTTTCTTTCTCTCGAAGTATGCATTGAGTCTTCCCTTCTACCGGCTTGTTCCAACTTGCTCATGGCTTATTGAGGAGCTTTTCAAGGCTTAGCTAAGCCTTATTTAATACTAGTTAGCCATTCTATCCATTTTGAGTGGATACATAGCATGACATAGAAGTTGTGGATAGTTATTGCAACTTGATAGTACTTTTGTATTTTGGCCATAACTTTTGCATACCATATCTAGTTCATGTATTCTATAGCTAGAAACGAAGAGTGTAATGAGAACTACAAATCTAAGCTCTATAGCTAGAAACAAAGAGTGCAATGAGAACTACAAACCTAAGCACTCATAGAGTTAATTCTATGTAGTTTTCAGTTCTTTATTTCACACAAAATAAAGTAGTTTTGGTTGGGATAATAATCAATAAATTCCATAATGATGTTTAATGCTTCGAGGATGATATTTCAATGTCCGTATAATATGGTATGCTTTTGGATGCTATTTTGATTTTTTAGGGCTTAATTAGATCAATTTTGTAGATATTTGATGTCGTCATAATAGTTGTGACAGCAAGCATACAATAGTGAACTTCATGTTTTGAATGTATATTATGCCTATATAGTATTTTGAGTATGCTACATGTCTACGATGATGTCTACATTGATGTATGAGCCCGAATATGGTTATGGCATGCTTTTGCACTTGAATTTGAGCTACATTTGATGTATTTGGGATTTGTTTAGTTGCTTTGAGCTTTTATGCTTACTCACCTACGAGTATTGAAGCTTCATTGAACACTTATGCTCCCATATGTATTTGTGATGCTCTAGGGCTTTCTGAATACTTTGATCTGTATGTCTTGAGCTTTCCATAATCACTTTGCATTCTAGATTTGCTTCCAATGGGAGAGGTTTATACTTACTTAGTAGAGCTTGGTTCTTTGAGATAGTGGGACTCTCAGTTCATATATATTCTCTCTTGTATGATATTAAACATAGTTACCTTAGCTTATGGGCTGATTTGATTTTGTATGCTTTGGACACTAGTACTTATCTCTGTTGGGGGTAAAGGCGCCTCTTCCTAGGTTCTCGTGTATTACTACACTAATAGTACCCACCACTGCACACTACAAGTGGCGGGTGCCCATCACCATCACTTTATTCTTTATTCTTTTAGTGAAAGTTTGAACAAAGGAAGGCCCGGTCACACATTGTGACTGTTGGAGTTCCCATTTGGTCTCTCTCTCTCTTTCTTGCTCTTGCTCTCCCGCCATAGCTCTTCCAAGAAAGCTTCGATCCTTCTCACCTTTCAATTGGTATCAGAGCATGGTTGCTTGAGCATTCGAGCTTGGTCCGTGACTCCTTCAGCATTCATTCGAATCTCTACACCATTGGGTCTCCTTCCCAATAGCCATAGCCGACTGTCCTGAGCTCCCATCACTCCTTGGCTTTCCACCTACCCAGCCCATTTGGGCACCCTCAGGGCATTCCTTCAGAGGTATTGGAGCTCTCTTTTGTTATTTTACTTCAATCCACAGGTTTTGTGAAGCAGGGCAACCATGTCCTCTTGCTTCTTGTGATGCCTACTCTCTACCAGTGACTTTGCCCTTCAAGAGGGAGCTCCTGGGGTCCTTGACTACTCCCCCAACCTAGCCTTGACCTTGCCCAGCCCTTCCACAGGCCCCAGATCATTTTGGGCCACCTTGAAGACCTGCAAAAAATTCGTTTTTTACTTCAGCCCTACCTTGGCACTCATTGGAACCTTGAAAACACTTCATTTGGCACTTGGGAACACCCCCTTGATGCTCGACATTAGTGGTTATAATTGGCATTGATTTGTGGACTGATTTACCTCAGTCCATGGCTATTTTCCACAGTCCACACGCAGCCACAAACAATGTTACATCAGTACTTTATGTTTATGCTTGGTTAGTCGCTCAGTTGGTCCCGAATGCTAGGGGAATGTATGCCTATGATATGAGATACTTTTGGGGCTAAATTTGCTTAGTCATTGACTATTTTACACAATCCATAGGCAGCCCAAAACATGGCAGCCCCTATCATTACACTTTATGCTCATACTACATAGTCATTTGATGCCCGATTGGTGCCTATACATATGGAAAAGTATGCCTATGGTTTGTCTATGGTTTTGAGCTTGGATTGAGCAACTATTTGCTCAGTTTTGGACATTTATTTGCTAATGGAATATTCAAGGATAAAGCTTATTTGCTTATGTTTGGATATGTCTATTGGATTCGGGCTATGTCTTGGATGTATACATTGATGTAGTGACTCTTTGGGATCGACATAGAGCTTGGATTTGCTCTCGAATCATTGGTTGAGCTTGAGCTCACTTCCCATAGCATTGAGATCTTCATCTTTGATGTACTTATGGCATGTACTTTGCTTATGACCGACCAGTCTAAACATGCTTGGCCTATGCTACTACTTTGCCCATTACATTGTTTGGAGTTGGATGCTACTGAGTCTTGCTTTGGCTTGACATTTGATTGCCCAGAGCTTATCTCAGCTTGCTAGAGTTACAGTTTGGATATACTTGATGTCTATGGATGCTATGTATGGATAATACACGGCCTATATGCTCATGAGGTCGTATTGATGCTTGATCTTGGATCTTCTAGCACGTGTGCTATCATATGCCCTTGTTGAGCTTCTTTCCTTGATATTTACAACTTCTGTGCTAGTGGGAGCATCTTGACATGCTTGATAGACATTAAGTAGGAAATTTATGCTACTTGAGCATTCGAATACTTGAGATTGGGATCCTCACAAATGTACTTGGATTGATTTGGGCTTTGCAATACCTAAGCATACACCTCTTTGTGTCAGGTCTTGCCAGTGTTGTATACACTTTGCCCTATTACATAGGGGGTGTGCCAGCTTATTGACAGATTCTTTTGACATGCTTGGGTGTTTGCTCAATGTTTGTATGACTGTCACTTGCTAATTTATGCCTGCTTGATGCCAGTTATGCTTTGACAATCAGTGGTTATCATGGTGCATTCATTTTGCCTTCAGTTTGCTCTCATTGTATATGGCTGTAATTTATTACAGCAAGTAGTTATGCATGGACTAATGTGGAATTTTCATACTGAATCATCCTAATTTTATGTACTTTTGATTGTACTTAGTGGGCAGCATCATTAGCTATCAGTTCATGGTCATTTTGCCTTGGTTTTGGTGGTATTTTGGGTATTTACAACAGAAAACAACAAACAGTTTTGAACTGTCTGCACCATTTTGGACTGCAGTATGGCATCTTCTTCCACTGATAGTGCTATCTTCAACATCACTAAGCTTGATGGTACAAATTATGCCTACTAGAAGAGCCAAGTTTGGCAGGTATTGGTGCAGAAATCTCAGATAAAGCCACTAAGGATACATGGCGAGCAGCCTAAAACTATGACTAATGACGAATGGGATGAGCTTGATGAGCTATGCAAGTCCACCCTCATCTTGTCTCTCACTAAGTAGGTGCATTACAATGTGGTTGAGGAAGCATACAGTGCTTGGCAGCTTTGGGATAAAATTAAGAACCTCTATGATAAGAAAAGTCCAACAAGTCAGATGTATTGGCTAAAGCAACTTATGGACCTGCGCATGAAGGAGAATATGACAATGTCTACCCATTTGAGCCAGTTCCATGATATTCTCAAGAACTTGACTTCACATGGCATTAACTTTGATTGAGAGGTTACTCCGTTATTTTTTCTTGGGACTTTGAGTGAGTGATGGGATGTATTCCGCATTGCCTTATGTGCTCCTGCTACTATTTTGAACTTGCATGATGTAGAGAGTGCTCTTCCGTAGGAAGAGATCAACCATAAGAACTTGGATGCCTCTCATGTGTCGCATGCTTTAACTAATAGAGACAGAGATGGTAATGGAAAGAATGACCGTGGGTATGGACGTGGCAAAGACTCGCAGGAGTCTAGGTCTAGGTCGCCTGGTAAGTTGCACAACAAGTCTTGTGGAAGAAATACTAATGTGACATGTCATCATTGCGGCAAGAAGGTTCACATACGCCCACAGTGTTATGAGTTGTGCAATGAGAAGCACAAAGAGAAGGGAAAAGACAAAGTACAGGAAAAGTCCTCTAATTGCAGCATTATATCTACAAAATCCAGTGTGAAAATCAAGAAGATAAATGTCATGCAGACTGATGACTCCAATGGGGAGTACATACGTGCAACTAGTTCTTGTGATGCTACGCCATTGATCAAGGTTCACTCTATGTATGGGTAGTGCTGGCTTTTAGATTCTGGTGCTTCATTTAATGTTACACCATGCCATGAGTGGTTCCATTCCTACCGCACTATCTCTAGTTCAATTCGCTTGGGTGATGATGACAAGTCACTTGCTATTGTTGGCATTAGGAATGTATGGTTGCATTTCTCTACTAGCATTACTTTTCTATTATTACAGGATGTGCGTCATGTACCTATGCTTACACACAATCTTATGTCTAAAGGGTAGCTTGATGATGCTGGATTTCATGTTTCATTTGGGGATTCTGCCTTAGAAGAACACCTGTAGCAGACTTATGCTTGCTACAGGTGCCAAGGCTGACAGCCTCTATCCTCTTGTAGTTGATGGGTCCTCTATTAACCATGTTTTGTCTGTTAGTTCCATCCCACATGTATCTCTTTGGCATGCCCGTTTGGGCCATATGTCCTTGAAGAGAATGAAAATGCTTTCTGGTTTTGCAATACTTACTACCCCTTGACTATGCATGTTTTCATTCATGTAAGCATTGTCTTTATGGTAGACAGACTAGGAATACGCATAAGAAGTCTGGTAGGACACGCATGAGTGAGCCCCTGGCATTGGTTACATTCCGATGTTTGTGGGCTCATGCCCTGTCAGTCTATGGGTGGTGCAAAGTATTTTGTGACATTTATTGATGATTTTTCACATAAAGTCTGGGCTTATCCCATTAAGCTTAAGTCAAATGTCTTGGCTGTGTTTCAGAGATGGCTTGCATTAGTTGAGAACCAGACTGGGTATAGGTTGAAATACCTTAGGATTGACAATGGGGGAGAATATGTGTCAGGTGCCTTTGAGCAACTATGTGACAAGAGAGGTATTAAGCACCAATTCGTTGCCCCCTATACCCCACCCCAGAATGGTTTGACTGAGCGGATGAATAAAACCATCTAGGAGCATGTACGCAGTATGCTTAGCCATGCACGCCTACCACAAAGCTTTTAGGTTGAGGCAATTAGTACAGCTATGCATATCATAAATAGATCACCTTCCAATGGTTTGGATTTCCAAGTTACGGAGGAGATAGGGACTGGGAAACCTCCGTCTTATGTGCATCTACGTGTCTTTGGATGTGAGGCATTCTGTCATGTGCCCAAGGACAAGCGTAGTAAGATGATCCTAAGAGTGTCAAATGCATTTTCCTTGGCTATGGAGATGCAAGTGAAATGGGTTATCATCTCTGGGATCCGCAACTGCGGAAAGTCATCCACAACCATGATGTAGTCTTCCATAAAGACAAGATGCATAGGCAGCCTGAGAAGGTGGTAGAGATACGCAAGGTTATATTCCAGGAGGAGCCACGTGCTCTTGCATAGCCAGTTGGACAGCCTATAGCAACAGTTGGTACACATGGCCAAGGTGTTGGACATGATGCTAGACATGCAGCAAAGCCTGCAATGAGACAATCTACTAGAGCTAGACATCCACCTGATCGATTTGAGCCCTCGATGCATTATGTCTTGGTTACAGATGTAGGAGAGCCTCTCACCTATGATGAGGCTATGTGGAGGGGTGACAGTCACTCTTGATAGACTCCTTGCATAAGAATATGACTTGGGATTTGGTTTCCTTTCCTACTGGCAAGAAGATTGCCATGCAAATGGGTGTACAAGTTAAAAAATACCCCTGGACACTCCAAGCCGGCTTATAAGACAAGACTTGTTATTAAGGGTTTTAAGCAAGAGCATGGAGTTGACTTTGATGAAGTCTTTTCTCCTGTGGTAAAGATGACCACCCTACGCTTGGTTTTGGCTTTAGTCATGTAGCTTGACTTGGACATGTATCAGATGGATATCAAGACTATATTCTTGCATGGGGATTTGCATGATGAGATTTACATGGAGCATCCTAAGGGCTTTGCAGAACTTAGTAGGGAGCACCTAGTGTGCAAGTTGAAGAAAAGTATTTATGGCTTGAAGCAGGCACCTAGGGAGTGGTATCATAAGTTTGATGTCTTTATGCAGTCACAAGGCTATAGCAGGAGTGCTATGGATCCATGTCTTTACACTAAGACAGGCCGTGATGGCTCATTGCTTATTTTGGTACTTTATGTGGATGATATGCTGATAGTAGGGAAAGCTCATGATGAGTTGGATGCTCTTAAATCTCAGCTGAAGAAGAGCTTTGAGATGAAGGATTTGGGACGGGCCTCTCACATTCTTGATATGCGCATTAAGCGCAATAGGCATCAGGGACTACTCTACATCTCATAGAGGGAGTATATTCATAAAGTCCTTGAGCATTTCCACATGCAGGATGTAAAGCCTATTGGATGTCCATTACCTTCTTATATGAAGGTTTCACGGACCGATTGTTCGCGCAGACAGTGTCCGCAGACAGATGAGTAGAGGGCCGAGATGGCCAAGATCCCTGATACATCAACTGTGGGCAGTTTGATGTATGCCATGATAGCCACTCGACCAGATATTGCCTTTGCAATTGGTGTTGTGGCATGTTATATGGCTACACCTGGCAAGAAACATTGGGATGCTATGAAGGGTATTATGAGATACCTGAAAGGCATGGCAGATATGTATATTTGCTATGGCAGCCAAGATACAGGAATTGTGGGGATTACACAAACTTCGATTATGCAGGACATGCAAATATTAGGAAGTCCACTTCTAGCTAGGTATTCACCTATGTTGGAGGTGCTGTCTCTTGGATGTCCAGGGTCCAAAAGTGTACAGCTCTCTCTACCACTGAGGCTGAGTATGTTGAAGCTACTGAGGCTTGCAAGGAGGCCATATGGTTGGCCCGTTTGGTTCATGACCTTGGGATTGATTCTATATTTACGCTGCATTCGGATTCTATGAGTGCTATTCAACTAGTCAAGAATCCGGTCTTCCATGCAAAGACAAAACACATTGAGGTGAGGTATCACTTCATACATGGGGTCTCTGCCACTAGGGAAGATTTACCTTTAAGTGGGAGGTTGTTGGGAGTAAAGGTGCCTCTGCCTAGCCACTCATGTATTACTACACTAACAGTACCTGCCACTGCACACTGCAGGTGGTGGGCACCCCGTGTATTACTACACTAATAGTACCCGCCATTGCACACTGCAGGTGGCGAGCACCTGTCACCATCACTTTATTCTTTATTCTTTTAGTGACAGTTTGAATAAAGGAAGGCCTAGTCACACATTGTAATTGTTGGAGTTCCCATTTGGTCTCTCTCTCTTTCTTGATCTTGCTCTCCTGCCATAGCTCTTCCAAGCAAGCTTTGATCCTTCTCACGTTTCAATCTCTATCAATAGTTTATTAGTGGTGTATATGCTTATGGGATGTATAGTTTATTGATACTTGGAGTTCATGACAATTTTGGGTATTGTTGGTTTATGCTTAGTCACTGCTAGTTGCATTCTTTGTATCCCAATTGCTACTTGGATATTTGTGGCAATGGGAGCTTGCTTTTTTTTCTATTTGCCCACAGTTTGATTGACATATATTGTTGTCTTTATTTTAGTATTATTATAATTATAGTCTCGAGCATTGACTCGGAGAGTAGACATTGTACTTTGGCAATTGATTGCTTGTAACTAGTAGACAACTCTATACTTTTGTATTTCCTCCTATTTTATCCTTATTTTGGCTGAGTTTTGGGGGACTAATTTGTAGTCATTTACAATAGCCCATTCTCTTAAATTTTACATTAGTATATTGTCATTATTACTAGTTCTTTGAATGATAGCACTATTTTCAATATTGAAAGGCTTGATGGCATAAATTTCACCTATTAGAAGATGCAGATATAGCATGTATCAATTCAAAAGAGGCACATTAGGCCTTTGAAAACCAAGAGTGTAAAGCCTGAAGACATTGATCAAGATACTTGGGATGAGTTATGTAAATTCACTATTATATTGTCATTGTCAAAACATGTTTATATTAATGTTGTGGCACCTAAGGATAATGCTTGGCAATTCTGGGGAAAAGATATGCAATCTTTATGACAAGAAGAGTCATGTTTCATAGATGTATTGTTTAAAACAATGCATGGCCCTCCGTATGAGAGAAGGGACTATTGTATCCATGCATTTGAAGGAATTTCATTCTATTTTCAACTAATGGACTTTGCAGGGCAATGAGTTCAAGGATAATCTCTCTCCCTTAATCTTGTTTATGACACTTCCACAGTCATAGACACTTTCCCTACTACCATGTGTGTTAATATGCTTAAGAATGGATTGAAACTCTAGGATGTTGAGGGTGGCTTACTCACATAGGAGATAACCAGAAAGAATGTGGATGCAACCTGCACTTCTCGTGCATACTATTAAGGGCAGACATGATGGTGAGAGTGATAATGACTATCATGTGAGAGACTCACAAAGGTCTCTATCTCACGAGCAGTCTCACAGTAAATCCCATGGTCATAAGGCCTCTGTTACATGTCATTATTGTGGGAAGCATATTAGGCTACATTGGCATAAGATGCATGATGATAAGCACAAGGGGCAAGGTAAGGGCAAAGTGCAGGATAAGTTTGAATATCACAGCATTGTTCCTAGTAAGTCTAGCATGAAAATTAAGGAGATAAATGCCTTAAATATTAAGTCTGATTATGATTACATCTTGACAGCTTCTTCTCTTGATGCTAGTTAGTTGGATGATGACTCATTCACTTTTTCTTAATATTGGTTGCTTGATTCGGGGATTTCTTTTCATGTTACCTTGTATAGGGATTGGTTTCATTCCTATCGCAACATAACATGTTGTGTGATACTAGGAAATGACTTGATATTAGATATTATTGGCATTGGTGATGTTAAATTATAGTTTGTTGCATGCAATACTTTTGCTTTGCATGATGTATGCCATGTTTTGGCTTTGACCAAAAGCCTACTCTCTACTAGACAATTAGATAATGCATGATGTCTTCTATTTTTTGGTGATTTTAAGTGGAGGATTACCTGTGGGAATCTTGTCTTTACTCGAGGTGCCAAGGCTAGCAGCCTCTATCCCTTATTTGTATCTAGATCTACTAATCATGTTTTGCTTGTGATTGTCATAACACATGTATCTTTATGGCATCATCGCCTTGGGTACATGTCCATAAAAGGAATGAAAATGCTTTCTCGTTTGTAGTACATTTTGCCCCTTGACTACAAATGTTTTGATTCATGTGATCATTGTCTTTATGGTAGGCAGACACACAATTTACATAAGAAGTTTGGCATTACCGCATAGGTGAGCTTCTAGCTCTTATTCATTCTAATGTATGTGATCCCATGCTCTGTCAATCACTAGATGGTGCGAAGTACTTTGTGACTTTCATTTATGATTATTCACATAAGGTTTGGGCATATCCCATAAAACAAAAACTGGATGCATTGGCTACCTTTTAGCATTGGCTTGCTCTTGTTGAGAACTAGTCTAGGTAGAGGTTGAAATACCTAAAGTCAAATAATGGGGATGAATATGTTTTTAAAATATTTGAGTAATTTTGCAATGACCAAGGTATTAAGTATCAATTAATTGCCCCTTACACCCCACCCCAGAATGGTGTTACAGAGTGCATGAATAGGGTGATTCAGGAGAGAGTCTATAATATGCTTAGCTAGGTAGGCTTATCATAGTATTTTTGGACCGAGACAATTACTACTGTTGTACACTTGATAAATAATCCCCGTGCACCACTATTGGTTGTCAAGTTGTAGAGAAGTTATGGTCTGGAAAACCTCCATCATATGCTCATTTGCATGTCTTTGGATGTGAGGTTTTTTGCCATGTTCCCAAGGACAAATGCAATAATTTGGATCCAAAATCAATTAAATGAATCATTATTGGTTATGGTGGGGATATAGGTGAGATGGGCTATCGCTTATGGAATCTATAGAGTAGAAAGGTAATCTATTGCCATGATGTTGTTTTTTAATGAGGAGAAGATGCATAAGCAGTATGAGTAGATAGTTGAGGTATGTAGACTAACATTTCAAGAGGGTCTCTTGTTACCATATAGTTAGCTAGACAGTCTAAAAGCTAATATTCTTGTCACCCATGATCATGATGTTAAATAGGATATACATGCTCCATAGCCTATTTGAAGACATTCTATAAAGCTAGATGTCAACTTATTCGATTTGAGCCCTCCATCAACTAAGTTATGGTCACATAATCTGGTGAGTCCCTTACTTATGAGAAGGCCATGCACAGAGGTAATAAGCATTCTTAGGAGAGGGCCATACAATCAAAGTCTGACTCATTTTAGAAAAATCATAGATGGGATTTGGTTCCTTTACCCAATACGAAACATGCATTTCCATGCAAGTGGGTGTACAAGTTGAAGAGTACCCTTGGACACCCCAAGCTAGTATATAAGGCTAGATTGGTTATTAAGGGTTTTAAGCAAGAGCATGGTATTGAATTTGATGAGGCTTTCTCCTATAGTCAAGATGACTACCCTATGCTTGGTGTTGGCCTTGGTTACTCAGTTAGATCTTGATCTCTATTAGGTGGATGTTAAGATGGCTTTCTTACATGGGAACTTGCATGATGAGATTTATATGCTATAGCCTAAGGGCTTTCTAGAAAAGGGCATGGAACACCTAGTGTGCAGGTTGAGAAAGAGGCTTTATGGTCTTAAGCATGCACTTAGGGAATGGTATCATAAGTTTCATGCATTTATGCAATTACTTCTTACTCCTGCAATGATATGGATTCATGTCTCCACATAAAGAAGGCTTGTAATGGCAGCCTTATTATATTGGTACTTTATGTGGATGATATGTTGATTGCTAGGAGACCTCATGATGAGCAGGATGCTTTGAAAACTCAGCTTAAGAAGAGCTTTGAGATGGAGGACATAGGACATGACTCACATATTCTTGGTATGTGTATCATGTAAGATCACTCTAAGGGGCTTCTTTACTTGTCACAAAAGGAGTACATATATAAGATCCTTGAGTGCTTCCATATGCAAGATGTTAAGCCTATTGGATGTCCTTTACCTTCTCATGTGAAGGTCAATCAAGTAGATTGTCTCCAATTAGAGATTAGCAAAAGGCTGAGATGGCCAAGTTCCCTTATGCATCCATAGTCGGTAGTTTGATGTATGCCATGATAGCCACTTATCTAAACATAGCATTTTATAGTGGGAGTTGTGACATGCTATATGGTTACATCTAGCCAGAAGCATTGGGATGATGTGAAGGGTATCATGCGAGGTACCTAAAAGGCATTGCCAATATGATCATTTGCTATGGTGGTCAGGATGCTACAATCGTGGCTTACACTAACTTCAACTATTCAGGATATGTAGATACCAGAAAGTCCACCTTTGGGTATGTTTTCATATTTGCTAGAGGTGTTATCTCTTGGATGTTCATGATGTAAAAATTCATAGCCTTATCTACTATTGAGGCAGAGTATGTTGTAGCCACTAAGGCTTGCAAGGAGGCCCTATGGTTAAGCTATTTGATCGTAGGCCTTGGTATTACTACTCCTACACTGCATTTGGATTGTATGAGTGCTGTTTAGTTAGCCAATAATCTAGTCTTCCTCCATGCAAAAAATAAAAATAAAAAAAATCACATTGAGGTGCACTATCATTTCATCAGGGAGGTGGTAGAGGGGAGGTCTATTGAGCTTGTCATAATCTCAACTCATGAGAATCATGTAGATCTTCTCACTAAAATTCTCTCAACGAAATGTTTTGCCTTCCTTAGGAAGATGATGAGTGTAGGATAATATGTCGTCTATTCCTCATCGTATTCTACTTTATATAGATTTGTACTTTGTCACTTTTTCTTATTCTCTCCTCACTAGAGATTCATTCACCTTTAAGTGGGAGATTGTTGGGGGTAAATGTATATATGCATACACTACCCTATATTTTACTTCACACACTATGAAAACACACCTATACACTTTAGGTGATGGATGCCCATCACTATCACTTTATTCTTTATTCTTTCAGTGACTATTGAATGAGGGAAGATTGGTCACACATTGTGACTATTGGAGTTTTCACATATAGTGTCTCTCTCAGTTGCTCTCTTGATCCATCTACCATAGCTCTTACTTTGCTATTGCTTCCACTTGTGTGCTTCCACTCAAGCTCTACCTTTCAAGAAGAAAGCAAAAGGCTAGTTGAAGGAAAACACAACAAACATCAAGATGCTAAGGAATGGGCTCAAAGGAAGCAAGAAGTAAAAGATATGGAAGCCGATGAGAAGGCATCTACTAGGACAAAGAAAGCATCCTCACCATAAATCTAATAGAAAAGTATCTATGGGTGCCTTTTGAATCTTGAAGCTAGGGTGCCCATTGCTCTCTCCTAGAATCCAACCCAAGGTCAACACTAAAGACACATCCTCTCTACTACTACTACTTCTTTATGCCTTTTCCTCTACACTTCTTGTTACTACACCACCCCAAACCATAATCTTTACCATATTACCTTGTATTTTGCACACAAATACAAGAGAAGTTGATGGAGTAAAGAATGCTATTAGATACCTTTATGTCAAAGTGGTCGATGCTAACTCTCCATTAAAGTGATGTAATGAAGCTTGAACACTATACCATCGTGGTGAAAGAGAACAAGTGCTCACATCAATAGCTCTACCACAAAAATTTTATCATCAAGTAGTTAAATAGGGATATCAACTTGGCATGCATAAATTTGGCATAGACCCAAAGTCTATGAGTCCAAGCCAATGCACAAAAAGAGTTACAAGTAGAAAATACAAAAGGATTGGTAGAGCTAGACCCCTTGTTAGCTAAGAAACATGATCATCTCTAATGCTACAACAAGAGAGCCCAAGCTACAACAAATGGGGCAATCAAAATAATCTATCAACCTACCCAATATACCTTCTCCAACTACCTTATGAAAAAGGAACTCCAAGTAGCCCAACTATAAGATAGTAAGTGATAAAGAGCACCTAATCTACAATAAAGAGCCTTATCTAGTCAATGGTGCTAATAATCTATCCCACATCTATACTATGGCATGAAAAACAGGTCAATAGATGACATTTCCTAAGGCTTGAATCAACCCAAGGATATCATCAAGTCATTCTTGCGCAAGTGGTCATGTTCATTACTAAAAATCAACAACACCACATTCTAGCGCTAGCCCCTTCTCAAGCCCTATGATTGGTTGGTATAGAATTGTGCTCCTTAAGAGATGTATGATTTTTCTCATGGCATGTACCAACCAATGTGGATGCAACATTTTCTTAGTAATATACATGGATGCAACTCCTCTACTACACCATGATTCATGCATAGGGCATACCTCTCCTCCTTCTATATTACAATTGTCTCGAGGTCTCCAACAATGTTGACCCCCTTCAATATGTCTCATATGCTGAACTTACCATCCTCCAAGCCTATTACTATATGTTCATTGAGTGTGGTAACATGTCTCACCTTGTCAATCTTCCCATCCCTACCCTCAAGATGCAAAAGGGATCTCTCCCCCTTACTAGATCAATGACATTTCCTACTAAGGAAAAGAGACATTGTCAACATCCAACCTCACATCCATCTAGATCAATGGCATTGACTTCATGCTCACCCATATTCCCTTGGGGGATTATATCATCCACTAACTACACAAACACGTCTCATCCTGTATACAACTCACATGGCTTATTTCCCTTAAGTAGCTCTAGTGATTCCTTTAATCATGATAGGAACTTTGGTGCTAGATAAATGTAAAGCAATAGCAATAGCACCTTGAGCTCCCCTTGCCTATCTTGATCTTCCCATCAACTTCTATATACAACTCACTACACTCTCCTCATGAGTCATAATATACCTCCTATATCCTCCACTAATCTGGGAACCTCTCAACCACTTACACACACACCCCTCCCCCATAAACCCTTCCTCTATGACAGCCACCAACACTTTTGACAAGTATGTTGCTCTAGATCCCCACTCGAACTCTTCACCAAGAAAGATCAAGCTCACACCTAGCTCCAAGCCATTCGCCTTCCTCACTCTTCATATCCTTCTGTTTTCCCTCATTTACATTCTTCTGCCTCAACTTTCCAATCCCTTATCTTGGCCTCATACCCACTTATGTGCTCATCAACTAATGCCAATGTTTACATTCAACCCAAACATGACCCACCTTAAAACACCTCGCTATTACTTGTACTCTACTAGTCCAAAGACATTCCTTCACTTGGTGATCAACTTGTGTGAAAAGTCCCCTTCCCGTATAAAAACAAATCTTCTCTTTCTACATCAACTTTCATGCAATTGTGCTCTCTACTAGCAACACTAAGATATGTTTTGCACCATTATATGGCTTATTGAAATCTAAATATTCCCTTTTTCCAAAAATCTAAAAATCCACCTATAATAACCTACCATTATGTGCATGCTTTGAGAATAGAAAATGGATTTTTTTCATTTTCAATAATCATATTCTCTATATTTCCTTTTCATCAAGCATCTCTCCCACACTTTAGTATTATGAAAAGAATGTCATCAAGCACTATATCATCTACATATTTTACTTCAAAGCCTTTGCACTGAAATGGTATTCTAGGAGACTTGAATACTTTATCTACATAGTATCTAGTACTTATTCTAATGTATGTAAGGGGTATTTCACCCTTTTTGAGGGGAGATAGAGTATGCCCTCACCTATCTTGCCCATCCAAGTCCTCTCGTGATCCAGAACCCATGCAACAAGGCTCCAACTCCCATTCAATAATGCTCTACAATCCCTTTAATAATGCTCTTCCACATATTAAATAATTCTCAACCACCCATTCAATACATTTTTTATATTTGGGAGCAACAGAGTGAAGTACTCATCTAGGTCAGGAAAGAGAATCATAACGATGATAACCCTATCTTTAAGGCCAAGATAGTTTGTCCCCTTGAGGCCACTTACTAAGAAGAGCAATTTGCTACAAATGTTAAAAGGAATCTACTCAAGGAGGATATCCTACGTTGATAAAGAATTGTTGAGCTAAACTTTAAATATCCCCTTTTTTCAAGGGATTAACTTGGAGAATAATGGAGAATTTGACTAGAATTTCTTTTAGTGTATCTTTTGAGAAATTTGAAGGAAAAAAGCATCCAACTAATATGTCAGCCAAAAAGAGCTAATGTCCATGAGAAGAAGCTCTGACTCATGGGACAATCCCGTTATGGTAACATATTGAGTAGGAAGCCCTAGGGGTGAATGCACACAAAATACATCCAGTTGTGAGATGTTCCACTGGCCAACTATTGCTAGATTATTCCTCAAGTGATGAAGAATAACTGGATGTGCTAGGACTTATCCTAGTGGGACCCCTAGTCAGTAAGGTGAATATATTAAGTGGTTTAGGCTAAGTGCAAGTGTTTTAATGAAGGTTGTGGTTTAGGCTAAGTGCAAGTGTTTGATGAAGGTTGTGGACAAACTCTTTCTCAAAACTTGTGTAAGTTTATCATAGGTGTGAGCAACTTTAAGGCACTTAAATATTTTGTGGATCCCATGCCATTGAATGAAAGGGATGAAGGTTTTTAAATGTATATATCAAAGGACTATCACAATACAAAATCTTAGATGGATTGAAATTCTAGAGATAAGCATTTAGGACTAGTTAGTCTTTAGGCAAGATTTAATACAAAATTTCAATGTGGTTAACCATTTTTTTATCATAAAATCTATTGATGTCAATTATGTTCAAGCACGCACGTGGTTAACATGCGTATTAGACTAATACTATCTCAACTCGAATAGATTACACCTTCATATGTGGTTTATGGTTAGCTAATTCAATTGATTTAGAGTATTAGAGATGTAATACAATACTTATTTTTTGAAGATTATGGGTGTTGTAAAAGTGCCTAGCATGGTAGAGGGAATATGATGAATTACATTAACTACTACTTTGGTTTACTATTAAAATGTCAAACTTTCATGATATTTTGAGTTCTTAACAATTTTCTCTAGTGTGCATACTTCTTCCAATTGAACACCCTCTTTAAGGTCCTTACTTTTCCTAAATTGTACTTTAGAAACCCACTGCATGATGCAACACACTTTGGCATTGAGTTCACCTATGCACTATGACATACTTCTAATATAGCACCTTTAAAAAAAAAATCTATAAAATTATGTAAAAACTACCTAAATGTTTTTTTGGTACAAACTTCTCATCAATTAAAAAAAGTAAGGTTCAACTTAGCTTTAGAAAGTATTGTAGTATGCCAATTTGTCTCAAGTATATGCTCCCATTGTGGTTGAATTCTACAATCTTGGTGAGGATCATGTACACATTTCATATGTGATTTGGGGTTGTTTGTTACCTTATGCATAACAAAGGAGTTGGCTTATGATGAACAATCGATGATTTTTCCATTAGCATACAAGTAACTTTGTCGATGAAGTAGGTTCACTAACTATTGTACAAACATACCTGAGGAAATATATTCTCAAATAAAAGCTTGTCATCTTTGTGTCTTCCTTGCTCATTGTATTGGCTTTAACCATTTAGTGAGTATTCTATTGTAGTTATAAGGTGTTGATCTTGTCCACATTACTTTCACAACCAAGATACGAGCAAAATGCATCTCACTTGCTTTGTGCGACTTATTGAGCCATTGGTATATAGGTCACATCTCTCCATAGATTCGTACTCGATTCATATACTGACAGAGACACAACCACATGCTAGCTAGCATCACCTTTATAAGATTGCCACAAGTCCCATATTCAAATGTTCACATATGAGTCTTGTGGTGGTAATGATATTAAAAAAATATTACTTTTGAATGTCTCATGTACCACTTTAACATCCGACCCTTGCAAATTTGATATAATGAACGAATAATCAACATGTAAGGAGGTGTAAATATTTTTGCTTCAACTTTGATCATAGTTTTTATTATACAATCAATGAGAAAATAGGTTATATCCTGGCTTAACTTGGGTACCAAATTAACCTTGAAAAGTGAGCATCGCTTTTTGGTATCCTACATAATTCAACGAAGAGCTTTTTCTTCCCTTGGTCTAATCATGATGCCAATTTTCTTGGGGATTAGGAACCACAGTGTGACTTGTTAAAGTGGCACATTGTTCATTAATCAACTATGAGTGAGGTTGATACTATACATGATTGCAATGTCTTAAGATGTTGATACCATGAATGTCATTATCAATGAGATTGTTATGAGCCTAATTCAAGGTAATTTACTTATAAGAATGACATCAATTGTTTCTAGGGCTTGAATCCAATTGTTGATCTCAATTGGAGTGGGCAAGGGCAATAACATTATCTACATATATCATATCGAGGATTGAATTGCATATCACTTATGACATTTTTACTCTCTCTCCCTCTTTCATTTATCTTGGTCTTTTGCAATGGTATTGGTCTTTATTTCTCTTATAGGCTCAACCATCTAGCATTTTTTATTATCAACATGCCTCTCACATAGGTTGGGTAGCATTTTAAAGCTTATGGTATCAAAATGTGTCTACTAGCATCAATATATTTTATAATTTATCCTTGTTTACTATATTTGAGCAGCTTAGTGTAGTCACATTGTGGCTTTCTCCCTTTATAGAGCAATGAAAAAGAAACTTATTTCAAATGACATGCTCAATATCATTATAATCACATTATGTAGCATTTCCAATGGTTGCTATGTTAAATTCTCCATAATGATTGACTTGAGCCATTATGTTTAGTATTGTTTGGGTTGTTGCCGAATTAGCATCCTTGAAATTGATCAATACATATGCATTAAAATCATAAAACTCAATGCACTTCCATAGATTCATTTTGTTGCTTTTGGCTTTTCATGTCATAGTAGTATGACTACTCAATATGAGCATGGTACTTAAGATGAATACTAGATGCATCTTATTTTCCCTTGATTGGTTACATTTTCATGATAGGTTGAGTCACATGGTCTTTTTGGATTTAAGTGTAGTGTGTTGGCATTGTTTTAAAGTGTGCTTTGACCCAATCCTTAAGATTGCAACTCTTCAACAATGTTGCTACTATTAGGTAGATTAATATTTGAGGTGTGACTCAAGTCATTGTTGTTATATCTCTTGAGTTGTTTGTTTTCACTTCTCTTTTTAGCATCATTATTTGACCTGTTGATCCTATTAATGAAAGCTCTACCACTATGGCAGTAAATGTGATTGATGTGCATCAAAATCTCATTTTCAATTATCTATCTTGCACTCAATCAGGCTCAAATATTCTAAACATAGACATCTCTCTCATTATTGGCAACTCTTTTGTTGTAAGGTAATGAGCATGTAGTAGGGTTTGCTCTATTATTGGTTGCACATCTCTTCCATTGACTTAAATAACTTTGGCTAGGCTTTGGACTTTAGTAAACATGAACCTCTATAATTAAGGCTAATTCCTAATCTCCTTATTGTTGCATGATTCTCGAGCTTATGATTGATTGCCTAAAAGTGCTACTTCTTCATAGTACAAGGTGGTTGATAGCATGTGGGTGGTTTTTGTAGAGCTACTTTGGATAATGAAATTGTATTGTTTGTTACTAGCTATCCAACATGCACTTTCTTGCTTGGAAAACATACGTTGGGCAAGACATATGCTTTGCTTCTTGGGTGCCTTGTTTGTAGCCTTTTGTTGGGCTTCTATCCTAACTATGGCATTCAAGGATATTGTTCTAATCATCTATTTAGAAATCTCTAGAAGATTTTGAGCTATTTAGTAATGGAGAGGGTGAATTTTTACTTAGTGGATATTCCTTATATAGGTCTTGGGTGGACATTACATCCCATGCAAGTAGATGTAGTAGTTGTGGTTACTACTTATTGTGCAAACTATAGCATGAGTCTATAGATGTACATGTAGACGCTCTTCTTATAATCCCCTCTAATATGATGATCTTGGACATCACATCTTATGAAGATAGGTGAAGTAGTTGTGGTTGCTACTTATTGTACATCACATCTTATACAACTAGATGAAGTAATGGATACTCCTTATAAAGGTCTTATACATCACATCTCATACAAGTAGATGAAGTAGTTGTGGTTATTACTTATTGTGCAAACTATATCATGAGCCTATAGATGTACATGTAGATGCTCTAATTATAATCCCCTCTAATATGATGGCACTCAAAAGGGTGCTATCAAGCTACCATGATTGGAGCTTCTACTACATATGTGAAGTACATTCATCTATTGCACCTTGCTTAAGGTTGAGGTCCTAAGCAAGAGTATGTATGACCACATTTTACAATGAGTGGTAGCCAAGCACTCACATCATTATTTAATAGATTCCCATTCATAAAAAAAGATCTTACATTGAATGGTGTCCAAGCACGCATATCACTATTTAGTGTATTCCCATGCACAAACAAATACATAAACCAAGATACAAAAGGGGGAGTTCCCATATGCTCATGATATGACACTCTCCTCACATGTAAGGCTCTTGCCTTTACCTCGAGCAATTATTATAAATTTATTGCCTTTCTTGGCACATTCTAACTTTAGCATGTCACATTAGTCCACCCACAAGGATGGAATACTTCAACTTGAACATTTCATTAACTTTTCTTACAAGTGAAAACAAAAAAATCATTGATCAAAACTTTACCATGAGGATGTTAAAGTAATCTCATAGTTGCATTAATGTGGTCACTTATTTGCTCGATCAAATGGAATCATAATAACACTCCATAGTGCATAGGAATCAAACACTCCATGTGGAATCAAACAAAATAAGAATCCATATACCTACCATCCATAAAATCAATCCACAAGGTTCAAAATGCACTATCGTTTTCAATTCATGTGTCATTTCTAAATGCCCAAATTCAAGCAACTTACATGCACATCATACATGTTATGGGGACAATATGAAAATACTAGCAAGGATATGCTGGTCTCTAGATAATCCATTGGCACAATACTTTACATCAAAGGCATCCAGAGGAAGACAATATAACTCAAAAATATCATTAAGTTCATAATCCATTGAAACATTGTGAGAACTTTTCAAAGTTTTGAACTACACTCTTTATCCATGGCCTTTTGCATAGTTGACTCCAAGGTAACCTCAAGATATTCTAATCTAAAGGTTTCAACACTAGAAAAAGAAATTGAAATAATCACTACATTGTGAATATCTTAGCTATATAACTCGAGAAATCATCACTATGGTCTATGTCATACTCAAGATCTAACTTCTCTATAGCTCCTATGCAAACATCTTTCTTATTGTCAAATTCTATTGTTGTTTTTTTACCAAAGCTTCATCCTTAGTAGAATGATTAGATTACAAACCACAAGAGTTAGCCTCTAGTGGGCACAACTATATAGAACTTATTCTAGACATACTTTCTTTAGCATTGTAACCTCTTATATCTATGGCAAGTGTGCCACACTCTTGTATCTCATTAGTGATTCATATGGGTGCTATAGAAGCTTGCTTGCTTGGAGCTCAATTTTTATCTTCTCTAGGCTCTTACTTTTTGACTAGCAAATTCTCATTACTATTAGAGTGACTTCCACAATGGGTGGATCCTTCTAATGAAACTTCATTTGAACCACCATTATGAATCCATATTTTTTACATATTTTTATAAAGTTTGAAGGCCCACAATTAGCTCCATATACATTTTTCAAAATTCTCCAAGCTTACACACATCTAACTCTAGGTTTAACTTTCTTAGCTCATGCCGAAGGTCCTTCTACTAAAGTAATACTATGATATCTTGGAATGGGCCCTAGTTTGTTGTGCCATCTTCAACAAGTTATTCTATAAACCAATCCATAGGCTCATCTTAAATTAGTAAGATTACCAATCTTCACTTGAACAAATCAAATTTTCTATCTAAAGTCAATTCAAATACACACTCCCAAGAAATACATAATCTTCTTGCTTTTGACCATTGCCTTTTGAATTATCAATATTTGAAGTTGGTGTTTAGATGGGCTTTGGCAGCCACCGTGGAGTTGGGTTGGTCTCCACATGGGCTCACATTAGGACTTTTAGAATTTTACATTTTTCACATAGTTTCCCATATTTGGTGCAAGGGAACTCGTCCCCATAAACTTGGCCTTTTGGTCCTTGCTCACGATACTAGTATTTGGTATGCTTTTAAGTGCATTCTTTGAAGTAAAGTGGGTAGGATGCTGAACTTTGTAGCACTACTTGCTCTCCATGCACTCCCTTTAAAGAGGTTAACTCATATTGAAACTCTTAGATGTGTAGAAGAAAGATTGTGGTATGGCATGATGAGCAAGGAAAATAAGAAGTGTGTCATGGCAAGGGTGGATGGAATGCCACTTGTAGTGGGTAAATGCTGTAGAGGGTTGTAGAGGAGATTATGTGACACACCATGGTCAGGAGGGTGGTGAAGGAATGTTAGGTGATGAAGAAACTAGGCATGCATGATCGCCATGTATAGGTGACAATCACCTAGGCCCAAAAGAGGCTAGGACACTCTAATGTTTGCTCCAAGCCACTTCATACATAAAGATGCTCTAGAAACCATATTTTCTAGCATCCTTTTTAGCTCTAAATTGTGAGGTCTTGATTTGGATTTGTAGATATTTTAGTTGTTAAAGTCTTCTACCGCATATGATAAGCAAGATTATAAGGATGTAGCCATACATTTATAAAACCTACATCCCTTGTTTATGTCGTAAACAAAGCCACTTTTGTAGCATTTGAAACCTTCTTTGAGTGGGAAATCCAAGTCTTTGATGGCTTGAGGAGAAGAAAGCGTGAAACTTTATAGGTCACTTAGTTAATGGTATTCACTTGCTCTTATTCTTATTGTTTCAATGTGGGATTACCAATGATTCCCTTGAACTCTACTTACAACAATGCAATCACATCAAATGTTTTCTCAAGAAACCCTTATTTGAGCAGGGTATCCAAGTCTTTCATTGCTTGAGCAAGGGAGAGAGACTTAAAATTTGCAAGTTATTTGGATACTAACACTTGCTTACTCTTTCACCATAGTCTCAATGGAAACACCAATTCCTTTGAAGCAATACAATAATCCAGATTCTTTTTCACATTGGTTGCATAGACTAAGTGAAGGATTTTGTAACCAATGTTTTTAAATAATGTGGTAGCTCGAATTATCAAATCGGAGGTGGCCAAGTTATGTGCCACAATAGTGGCCCCTTGTGGGGTATGTGACTCTTGGCTTTGGACTCTGGAAGATATCCTATCACAAGAAGTTTTGCACAAATTCCCATTATAATTTCGAGATTGTGAATTATAGTAACACAATGAGCTTCGAATAGGGAGGCATCCCATACTTAGCGAGTTGTAATTGTGGGAAGGGGATTGCTAGTTGAAGGTAACCTTGGTTCTCCCTAGAGCATTCAACATCACTAGCTTTTGCGAGGGAGGCATCGCATATCTAGCTAGGTCTGGTAAGGAAAAACAAGGAAAACAACCCCTTTTCTGGCAGGAGAAAATGTCTCCCTACAGTGTTCAACATCACGAGCTTTTGTGAGGGAGGCATCGCATATGTAGCTAGGTCTGGTAAGGAAAAACAAGGAAAACAACCTCTTTTCTGGCAGGAGAAAATGTCGAAAACTTCTTGTCTGGGACAATGGGCATATCCTCTGTGATGTTTTGGGGGGGGGGGGGGGGTGGCGAGGAGGAGGGGGGAAGGGGGGACATAGAGAAAAAGAGGATATTGAAAAAAAAAGTGGTTCCGGAGAAAATATCGAGGCCTAAGGAAACGCAACTGTACTGACAGAAGCTTTGACAGCGACTTAGAGTAAAACTTCGGATGAGAGAGAGAGGGAGAGAGGGAGAGAGTGTGTGTGTGTGTGTGCGTGCGTGTGAGAGAGAGAGAGAGAGAGAGAGAGAGAGAGAGCTAGCTAGACAAATGAGGAAACATCGGCGTCCAGCAGGTTCATCGCCTCCAGCCATTGACGGCAGCTGCTACTCCCCTTTCGATTCTTCCTCTTCATCCTCGCCTTCGCCTTCTCCATCTCCATCGTCGTCTTCATCATCATCAGCATCATCGTCATCATCGTCATCATCGTCTTCGGATGAGGAGGAGGACACAGCCATGGCGACGGGCGTCCCCGCCCCGAGCTACCCCTGGGGCACCCTCGAGGACCTCCTCTTGGCCAGCGCCGTCCTCAAGCACGGCACAGGCAACTGGACCGACGTCTCAGGCGAGCTCCAGTCTCGCCATGCCGCCGACTCTTCTGCTCTC
Source organism: Lygodium microphyllum (assembly GCF_053477565.2). Lineage (NCBI taxonomy): Eukaryota > Viridiplantae > Streptophyta > Polypodiopsida > Schizaeales > Lygodiaceae > Lygodium > Lygodium microphyllum. The sequence continues at coordinate 115,214,355 of NC_141144.1, forward strand.
TTCTCTGCAGAGGTTTTCCCTCCTTCCTTTTTGTTTCGTTTCCTTTGCTTCATTTATTTGCATTCGGTTCTTCAGCGCATTGCCTCACTTCCTCTTTGTCTTTAGGCGTGCAAATGCAGATTCCTTGCCCTCAGCGGCCGCTTTGCGCATTGTGGCAGAAGTAACTGCAGGTGAGAGCTTCCTATCGAGCTTTTTAGATCGAGTTTAGGGAGTTTTAGGGTTTACCGCAGGTTTTTTTTCTTCCCCTCTGAAATTTTGATTCTGCACGGCAGAGAGGATGAGGTTCCGTGGTTTGAGGAGCTACGAAAGCTTCGTGTGGCACAGCTCAGAAGAGAGCTGGAGCACTATGAAGGGACGATAGGGTCAGTGCTTCTACTTAGCTGTAATTATTATTGGTTTTGTGGCTTACTCTTTGCAGGGACTTGAAGGCACACATTTTACTGTCTGTATGTTATTACCAGATCTTTGGAGAGGAAGTTGAAAAGATTGAAAGCAGACACATCTCAAAATACAGTAGAGGTGGTTTCGGGCAAGGATTCTCTTGGTAATTATTGTCACAGTCAGGTCTTTCAAGACAGACAAGATCCTACCCTCGATTCTTGCTGTCCAGCAGGAACTATGGCAGATAGAGAGGCTGTACTTGATGTTAAGAACAATGGCCAATCAGTAGCAGCAGGTGTTATAGAGTCCTTAGTGGATGCCCTCAATGGAGAGCCAAAAGCCCAAAGTGGCGGACCAGAGCAGCCAGCCCAGTCAGTTATAGCTGACTGCTTTTCTGTCCAAGCTGGTTTGGGGTTAACTCCAGGGGATCTTGCAATTCCTGCTGCACAACTAGCGAGAACATGTGTTTCAGAATGCTTTGGAAGTGGAGGGCCAAACCCCCAAACTAGTGGATCAGAAGGGCCAATTCAGCTTGCTAAAGCTGACTGCCTTTCTGTTCCAGCTGCTCCAGGGACATCTCCAGGAAGCTTAGTTAAGAAACGAGCATTGGATGTGGGTGACTCTCTTCAGAACATCAGTAAGGTTGAGGCTGTCAAAACTGGAACAGATACCCCCCAGGAGTCAATTTCACTTGGTGATTGTATGCCAGACATGCAAGAAAAGACAATGGCAGCCCCTAGAGGAGCTGCATTGACTCAGCCTGAGTCAACTTCACTTGGGTTTTGTTCATCAAATCTGAAGGAAGAGTTTCCTGCAAGGTGTGAGGAACAGGCAACTGCAGCCCCATTGGAAGGTACCAAGGGAATTTTGGTTGATTATTCAAAAAATGGAGTGAATGGTATAGATCTATTGCGCCTAGCTTATGGCTCTGTGCAGGATGGATCTACACCTGTTTCATCCCCAGAAATGGTTGCAAATGAGCAGCAGGATCCGGACTCAGTATTAGACATGCAGGTGATTGGGCCTTACTCAGAAGTCAAGAACTCAGGAACTGACCTTACATTTGATCCTAACTTACACAGGTCCTATGGCATTACCAGTACAGTTGCTGCAGATTGTGACACCACAGATAAGAAACAGATCACATTTAAATTGATGGAGGAAACTAAGGACGAGGTTGTTTCAGGGCACACAATAAGGAACGGGATTATCAAGTGTCGCTCTCAGTTATTTGTTGAGCGTGATGCTCAAATATCCCTGGATTCAGTAGACAGAGAGGGCATGAATACTGAAACACATAGCCATGTTGCACCCCATGAGAGCAGTCAAAAGCATGTTTCTACCAGAATTCATTTGCCTTCACAACAAGAAAAGTGTCTGCAAAGTCCAAGTTCTCTGTCATCTGAGACAAAAGTTACAACACCCAAGGCTGTTGTACCACAAATATCATGCTCAGGACCAGAGATAGTTTCAGCAGCCATAGATTTGATTCCTAGGAATGATTCTCTCTCAAGGCAAGTAAAGCAGGTGACTGCTCAAGAATGCCAGAAGGTTGAACTAGTTTCCATAACTGAGATAACAATAGTCAAGGATGGTTTGGATGAAGCAGCAGCAGGACAGGTAGCTAAAGATGTGGTGATGCAAGTGGCATCATGTGGTGACCACACATCTTTACATGAAGCGAACAGGGCCTGTTCAGGTCATGCAAATAAGACAAAGTATGCTGGTTTTGGTGATAAGCAAACCCAAAAGCCTGATGGGCTTCAGTCTGATTTGGATGCAGGAGCTGATTTGATTCATAATCCACCAAGTCTTTCTAGCGATGCTTTATTGCCGATGGCTGCAACAACAAAGGATATCTGCATTGCTGCAGAGCAATTAATGCCGCTGGTTATGGTTAAGTCTGCACCAGCTGTGGATGCATGTGAGGATGATGGGCTTCTCTTAGATATTATAAAACTTAAAGGTTCAGAGCTCTCAAGTTTGCGGAAACGCCGAAGGTCTTCTAAGGCCGATAATTTGTCAGGGCAAGGAAAAAATTATCTCAAAGAGAATCCTGCTGAAATGGTAGCTTGCAAGCAGCTGAAGGTGGAAAATTTGTCAACTGAGGAGACAGGTGAAACACCATCTATAGGTAATGGTAAACATTCTACAAGGGAAGATCATAACCTGATTGGAAAGGAAAAGGAAACATGCAGAAGTAGTCAAAACCATAAAAAGTTGTCCAACTATGCAGAGTACGAGGAGTTCACATTGGAGTTACAAGATGGCAAAGTGAGTCCGTCAGAGAAAACCGAAGTGGGCTCACCAGCTTTAAGCTGGACTGATGACACACCTCAAATTGGAGTAAAGATGGATAACGTTCAGTCTGATGGTGCTCCTGACATGCTTCTCATTTTTGACTGCTTACGTAAGATCGATACCCACAAGTTTGCACCTTTGTTCAGCAAGTGGTCAGGTTTACAGGTAGCTGTGGTGTACTGGCTCGTTTAATTTATATCTTTTGATCATGTATTACTTTGAAATGTGGGTCTAGTGTCTCATGATGTAAATTTTATTCTGATTAAATCTGAATTTCACTATAGGAAAATGAGAGGTACAAACGAGTTATCAAAAGGCACATGGATTTGTGCAAAGTGAGAACCCAAGTGGAGGAGGGAAAGTATTCTGGAGCTATTGACTTCTTTCGTGATATGCTGCTCATTTTCAACAATGCCCTGGTTTTCTTTTCCAAAGACTCTCAGGAATATGGTGCCGCATATATTCTTCGTGAGTTTGTGATTAGGGAAATGGACAAAAGTTTACAGAGGGAAGCTGCTAGTTTATCAAGCAAATCAACCGAGTTGAGGACGCTGAACAATATGCTATCTGCCAGCACTGATGCTGATGCAGTCAATTTAGAATGGAAGAAGGATACGGCTGAACCTTGTTCCAATGATCCTGATGCTGCTGCTCATATGGCACATGCAAATGGGGAGGCTGATGGGTGCAGGGAGGTAGAACCTGGATCTGGGCAGTTGAGAAACATTGACAAAGGAGGTGAATTGATGAACGTTCATCAAGTCAAAGATGTTGATGGTGGACCAAGCTCCAAAATTATTAGCAAGACATTTATGAGAGGAAAGAACCGGGTAAAAATACAAGCGAATAAAGTTGACACACAGAGTGAAGCTTTGGATCTGAAAAAGAGAGACACCAGAGAAACAACTGTCCCCACAACTGGAATGAGTGTAAAAGTGATACAAAAAAATGAATCACCTGTTCCAAAGCAGTATGCCAAGAAAGATGCATCTGTTAGCCATGATGTTAAAAAGAGTCTTTTGAAGAGCAAGGAACAAGTCAAAGATTTAGATAAGAGAAGGTCTACCAGGCATCTAACTGGTGGAAGGCAGGCTGTAACACTTCCAGATGTAAAAAAACAAAGTTCAGCTGCAGTCGATGCAAGACGAGCTGTAGCACATCAAGAGGGAAAAAAACGAAGCACAGGTACATTGGATGGAAGACAAACTGTGGCATCTCAAGAGGAAAAGAAACGAAGCACAGCTGCAAGGTCATCTCGAAGTAGTCTGTCTGGTCAAATTGTGAGCAAGGGGAAGCAAATGTCATGTCGACCACAAAAGCGTGGTAGAACGTGAATGTAACATATAGTGAAATTTAGCTGGTGCCTCAGAACAGGTGCATTCTTAATTTGGAATGCCCATGTTTGTATTTATATTGATCAATTGCTGCTGGCACGTCTGCAATTAATTTTTTTGCAGTCCCTAATGGAGGTTGTGTCAATGCAAAAGGCTTAATTTGCTCCTTTTGTTTTGATCATTACCCATTTTGTACTTACAAATGCAGCATTTAATCAGTTTAAGCTCTTTAAACAATTTTATCTTTTTCCATCTTAAGTGGCCAGACATCTGTCCATTTATATATTCAATGAGTTGTAGGCATGTAGAAGGTGCCAAAGTTTTCTTTTCTGTAGCTCTGCAGCCACAGGTGGCTGAGAGACCTGCATATATCCTGTGATAGGGTTGGTTTTTCCGTGCTGTGAGTAGGGCAGTTTAAACTGTCTCACTTAGCAGGGTACAAACACAAGTAGATCTAACTACAATCAGTGTAGTCGATAACAGGAACATTGTTATACTGCATGTCATTACATGTGAAGGTATTTATTTAAGCCTTTTGCCCCAACCGTCAGGAAAATTAGCCCCAAATGGAAGCCACTCTAATTAGGTACAGTACATGTTGGAGTTATGACATTGAGTTCAGATAGTGGTTGCACATGGTCTTGCCTTGTTGCACTGCTACTCAATTGGGGTCTGATTTTAGATCAGTGAATGGTAATTAAGGCTGCTTAACCAATCCTGAGCCAGTGATTGTAAAAGGTTACAGATCGTCAGCTGGTAGCAATACAATCCTCTGACGAAACAGTCTGCTTGTGTTTGGCTTGTGCAGGTCGTCAATCAGCATTTAAGTGCATCCTTTGTCTTACCATGTAGAGTAGCTAATCAATTCTCATTCTCATCAGGCTAGAACGTTTGTCAGAAGACAGCCTTTATTGAGGTTGGATGCTTCTATTTTGTTGAGATTATGATGGCAGCTCAATGGCAGGCCAGTGGTTTTGTAATGTGCGAGCACTGTCTCACAGCTCCTGTGTCTGAATAGGCTGTTCTGGTGGATGCTTGATGTTGTGAATGAGGTTTCCTGGATTGGAGTTTCTTTTTTGAAGATTGGAGTTTTACGGGGCCTGTGGTGCTATGTCTTTTGGTAATGTCAGACAATGGGCTCATGGTATTTTATCACTTTCTTAGCTATATAATTTCATGTGTGTGTGTGTGTGTCTGTAATGTTCAGTGGGGTGTTTCCAATTTCAAGCTGAAACCCACTAGGGTTCAAAGCTTGGAATTGTGGGAAATACTTCAAGGCAACTTGGGGTTGTTCCTACCACATAAATACTCTTCTACAACAGGTGTGTGTGGAACAACCTCCACAAAAGACCAAATTAAAGAAATGATAGGAGGTGTCTAATTAAAAGAGGAATCCTTGCACTACCATTTCACTTTTCTTTATGGTGGTGGAATGGTTAGTTTAAGTGTTTCCAATTTTTAAGTTTGATTCTACAATGGGTCAAACCTGGAATTGTGGGACATGCCTTGTGGCATCTTGGGATTGTTCCTACCATTTAAAAAAAGCTCTTCTCTTCTCTCTGTGTGTTCATAGTTGCATTCTACATTGTGGATTGGATAAGCTGGTGCTGCCATGTCATTTTGCGTCAAGCGTAGTCCAGCTGCTTTTCCTGATTGTGATCTTGGCAGCCTAATGCGGAGGGGGGAATCGGCGTAGAGGAGGAAATGTGGGCATCATAATAAGCCAGTTGCTAATGCGAGCTAGAAAGTAACTTAAGCTTGTAAGAGACATTACTAGCTTTTTGTGGAATATCGAATAGACCGTCCTTCCTAGCTGATTTGGAGGGTAGTTCACTCGAGAATTTTAGTGCCTGCTATGAATCTTGAGATGGCACTGATACTCCCTCTGAAGTAGCTGATACTCTCTCAGAAGTAGCTTGGTGAAGGTCCATGTAAACCTGTTACAGCAGCTGTTCTGTAACACTGATATGCAAAATATTTTGGTGTTGAAATCATTGAGGGCATGATTTCAAATGGATGATTCTTTGCAGCACTTTTCCTGTGTGCTCCACCTTCTAAGAACTCTCACAGACCCTCGTTGATCCAGGCAACAGCATTGGAGTGTGGTTACTACCCTCTTATTCGAGAGTTTGTGTGACCATTTTTTGACGATGAGAAGCTGTAGTGCAAGACAACTTTGTGCCAGTGTGAGAAAGACAGCACTTAAGTGTCCCTTTAAATGCTTCAATTCTGCAATACATGCAATTTGAAGATGTTAAGGGTGAGGTGCAGCCCTATTTGTTTTGCAATGTATCAAGTTTCTGTGCCTAGTCATGCTGGAACTTTTCTTCTCAGGTAGTTCAATAACTAAGTCCATAAGTCCCAAATAAGGCAGGTATAAAGCAAGTCACAACTTAGGGTCTTTTTATAGTTGGGTAATTATATATGTGTCTCGTATTGTGTTTGTGTTGTTTCATCCTTGAGCAAAGGAAGCATAAAACAATTCTCTCAAAGTGGATAGTAGGTTTTTCTCCTTGAAGGTTTGAGTGTTTTGGATCTCCCTTGTGCAAAATTGTTCTTTGTGAGTGAGCTTTATATCCTTTTCAACTCAATGCAAATTTAACTCAAGTGCTACAATCAATGATAGGTGATGTAAAGAAAAAAGAGACTGGTGCTGAGAGAAGTTTATTTTTCATGTTAATATTAGTCAATTAACTTGCTTGGGTGATAATGTGAACAATCCTTGAAGAACAATTGCATGGGTGAAGATTGGTCACCTTGAATGGTGATTCTATGCACGGATGACATAACTCTTTTCTCTTCTACTATGAATTCCTAAAGACATCCCAAAGCTCGACAATTTGTAGGCTTGTAGTGTTTCAAGCATGTGCAAATTAGTATAATTGTGGTTGTGGCAAAGCTTGATTGCAAATAAACGCTTGAGCATGATCTTGTCAGAATAGTACATAGCAACAAAAGCAAAATAACACTATAATATGATAATCAATAAACACAAAGAAACACAATAGATACAATGAGAAGTAAGGGACCCAAAGGCAATGATCAATCAGATTCAACCAACATGTGACAAGATGTCATGTGGAATGCGCTCAAGTCTTGGTTTTGGCAAAGTAATCATAAAATGAAGCATGCATTATGTGGAGTTACGCTAAGGTTTGCAGAGAAAACACTTAAGAGTGTATGACACAACTAGTGTAGAATAAACTTAGATAAGAATGCATAAGAAAAAAAGAAGAAACTAAGAAATGAATGAACAAAATAGATACAAACAAAGGGTGTTCAAGGAGTAGGGATTGCTTGTTGGTCATTGTCTCTTGTGGGAGTGGATTGAGAGCAAAACACGCCACAATCTTATAAAAATCAATAGGGTATTTGATTGAAATAGAGAATTGTAGAGTAGAGAGAGAAGAGAAGAGAATTCTACTTTATAAATGATAAAGTTATAAGGAGTAGTAGCTAGTCGCACATTCAAAATCTACACTTTGATATGAAGCTTATTTTACCCGACTACCCTTGAGCTATGTTCATGTACATGAAGGATCCCAATCGCAATCATAATCTTGCTCTCAATCTTGTTCTCATTCATAATTTCAATCTCAGATTTCATAGAAGAAGAATATGGCATGTCTCACTTAGTTGTTCTTTGAATAGCTTCACATGCTTGAAAAGAAGTTTTTTTTTTTAAAGAATGGATTTTCCAAGCAAAGAATGGATGTAATCCTCTAAGACTAACATGTCCATGGAATACTTGTCAAAAATAATACAAGAATGGAAAAATCAACAACTTTAAGACTTGAAGGTGCTGGTGAAGTTGGTGTAATCTCTTTTGAATAATGGTTGCTATCAAGATGATTGCTAGGGAGCCAACTAGAGGAGAGAAAATGAAGTGTGCTGAAGAAATCTATTTGAAAGGTGGTTGCAATCAGATGATTGTTAGGCGTCCCTTGTGGAGCGGAAAACATAGAGTATGTTGAAAAACTTGGCGTGTTGCAATCAAATGCAACAGCGGTTGATGATGTGGCAATTGTTTAAAGTTGCTGGAATGGGGGACTGTGACAGGAATGTGAAATTTTTAAGATGCTCTAATAACTTAATCAAATGTGCGAGGCTATTAAGCACATGTGTTGCACATAGCATTTATCTCATTGTAATAGGCTAAGAACCTTGAGGAAGCAATGAGTGTCAAAGGCAAAAGTTGTGATGATAAGTTATGTTAGTTAGATTTTGACACTAGGACAGTTGTTTGGCCATGAAGTGTCATTTTTGACATAGTTGGTGTCATTTTTGACACTAGGACAGTTGTTTGGCCATGAAGTGTCAGAGGTGACACTAGGGACTTGTCATTAATTAATTAATTAATGCTAGTCTAAGGGTCAGTAGAGGTTGGGGACCACTCCACCTTGCAACTAGCCTAGCCAATTTATTTATGGATGGGCATATTTAATTTTGGGTAAGGTTAGAAGTGCTGGAATTAATTAATTCTGAAAATTAATTTAGTAGTTGGATAATATTGAAAAATGGGTTTAGAAGGCTGTCACTTGACACAAATACCCATGCAACCCAATTTTTGGGCCTATGGTTTGAGCCATTTAGTGCTGCATTCAGCGTGCAAGAGAGAGAAAGAAGATGCTGCTGGTTTGATTTGCAGCCATTGGAAGACCTTTTGGGGCAGCCAAGAGAAGAAGATGACCGTTCAGGAGTAGGCAACATTAGTTCTAGCCCTCCTAGGTGCAGGCAACAGTAGCTAGGGACTGGTGATAGCATTTGTTACCCTCTTGGCAGCAGGTGGCTGCATTAAATGCAGTTTGGTACAGGCAACAATCAGATTTAAGCTCTTTCCCACTTGGAAAATCAAGGAATTCTCTCTCTCCAACTTTCTCTCACCTTCTCTCAAAAGTTCTCAACATTTCTGAAGAGAAGAGAGTGCGCAATGGAGTGTGAGATTGAGGCGCGAGCTACAGAGCTGAGAGTTAGAGAGAGTGAATGTAGAGATAGGTGTACCAGTTCGTGATGGTACACAAAGAATAAAAGAATGTATTTATATGTTAGGGTACATTAAGGGTGTGTTCACACCCATAAAACTATTTACACGGAGACGAAGGGACTTTACACCTAACAACCTTCCACTTAAAGGCCCAAAGTGGTACCTTTAAGCTAACCAACTCCCACTAAACGAATGCAATGCTCATGCTGAGCCTTTGCAAGACACTTAGTGAGAACATTTGCAAGGTTATCTTAGGTTTTGACCTTAGTCAGTGTGACAAGACCATCATCCAAGACATGTTGATACCAAACATCTGTGTTTGGTATGTGCATGAAACATGGCATTCTTAGCCAAACATACTACACTTTGGCTATCACAACCAAGCACTGGAGTACGTGAAGAAAAACCAAAATCCTTGACCAGACGACCAAGCCAAATAGCTTCCTTAGAAGCTTCTGTGGCTGAAATATATTCAGCCTCTATAGTACTCAGTGCCACAATTTTCTGCAATTTTGAACACCAAGAGATAGCCCTGCCAGCCAAAGTAAAAACATACCCATTGGTAGATTTCCTAGTGTCAAGATCTCCTACCATGTTTGAATCACAAAATCCTTGCAACTCTAGTGTACCCTTTCCATAGCATATATACTTTTCTTGTGTACCTTTCAAGTATCTGAAGATACATTTCACTGTTTCCCAATGTGGCTTGCCAGGGTTAGACATAAATCTGCTAACAACTCCCACTGCATGAGCAATGTCAGGGCGAGTTGTAACCATGGCATACATCAAAGATCCACAAGCTGATGCATAAGGTATGCCTTTCATGACACTAGCAGCTGCATTATCCTTAGGGCAATCAGATTTACTAAGCTTTGTATGTGGCGGTAAAGGCGCACCAAGAGGCTTAGCATCAACCATATTAAACCTGTCAAGTACTTTGCTGATGTACTTGTCCTGTGAGAGAAACAATAAACGCTGCCCTCTGTCTCTTTTAATACGCATGTCCAAAATGTGTTTAGCTACCCCCAAATCTTTCATGGAGAAGGTTGAACTTAGCTGCCTTTTAAGAGTATTCAAAGTACTCTTATGCTGTCTTGCAATCAGTATTTCATCCACATATAAAACCAGCACAATAAGGCTTCCATTAGCAGCCCTTTTAGTGTATAAGTAGTGATCTGCATGACTGCGTCTAAATCCATTGCTGAGCATAAAGGTATCAAATTTTTTGTACCATTGTCTAGGGGCTTGTTTCAGCCCATATAAGCTGTGTTTCAGCTTACAAACCAAATGCTCTTTTCCTAGAATAACAAATCCTTCTGGCTGCTTCATGTACAGCTCTTCATCCAAGTCACCATGAAGAAAAGCAGTCTTCACATCCATCTGATCTAACTCTAAATCCAAGGATGCAGTGAGAGCAAACAAAACACGGAGCATAGTCATCTTCACCACTAGTGAAAAGACCTCTTGGAAGTCTATGCCTTCCTTGTGTGTATAGCCCTTAGCAACCAGCCGTGCCTTGTACTTGGGCTTCCCATCAATACATTTCACTTTGTAATTAGGAATGGCTTTTCTCTCCTTGGGTAAAGGTACAAGCTCCCATGTGTTATTTGCATATAGAGACTTCATCTCCTCTTGCATAGCAAGCTCCCACTTTCTCTTGTTTTCACATGATTGCGCCTCTTTAAATGTCAGAGGCTCACCCTCATCAGTCAACAAAATGCAATCCAAAGATGGCTGAAACCTCTGTGGCTGCCTTTTGACACGTGTAGACTGTCTTACCCAATGATCTATATTATTAGGCAGTGGGCCTACATCCCGAGGAATGTGCACACCATCACCAAGTGGTTGATTTTCAGCATTTTCTTGCTGCTGTAATCTGTTTTCAGCATGTTCTTCTTGCTGTCCTATTTCATCCTGTGCATCTACGTGCTGTCCATGATCTTTTAGCTGTAGCACAATAGGTTGCTGCTCATTTTCAGCATCAAAAGGGATATAACTTTCAGCTAATGGCTGTTGAATGGCTGGCTGTTCATACTGAAATTTGACATTCTTTTTGTTAAGATCACCATGTGTAGCATTTTTCAGTAACTTTGTCTCATTAAATACTATATCTCGGCTACGCATTATCTTCTTGCCCTGAGGAAGCCAAACTCTATAACCCATCTCTCCCTCATCTCCATATCCCATGAAGATGCCCTTGATGGATTTCATGTCTAGTTTGGTCCTTTGTTCTACAGGTACATGCACAAAGGCATCACAAACAAAGACATGCAAATGGTCATATGAAGCAGCTTTGCTAGACCAAACCTCTTTAGGAATGCCATTTTCCAATGCATGATTGGGAGAGTGATTGCATACATGAACTGCATTTTTAAGAGTCTCTCCCCAAAACTGCTGCGAGAGGTTAGCTGTGGACAGCATGCATCTAACTCTCTCACAAAGTGTGCGATTAAATCTTTCAGCCACGCCATTTGGTGTAGGATTATAAGGGGCTGTCAACTCCCTCTTAATGCCATGCATCTCACAAAACTTGTTAAATTCATTTGAGACATACTCACCCCCATTATCTGTTCTTATGGCTTTCAACTTAAGCCCTTTCTGTGTGGTAACAAGAGCATGAAACTTTTTAAAAGCGTCCAACACTTCCTTTTTGCTCTTAGTACATACATCCATGACTTTCTATCTAAATCATCAATGAAAGTAACAAAGTAACGTGTACCCCCATACAAATTAACAGGTATAGTACACACATTAGAGTGTACTAAGTTAAGAGCATTAGACTTCTTAACGACACCAGAGTAATAAGGAGATTTTACTTGTTTTCCATATAAGCAATCATTACAAAAATTGAGACCAGAGCCTTTTACATCAAATCTCCCTAAAGAGGAGAGAACCTGAAGGCCTTTCTGGCTCATATGACCAAGTCTTTTGTGCCAAAGCTCCATCTATGAATGGACTTCAGCCACAGCCAAGAACTTACCAGGTAATGCTTTACAATGTATATAAAGTCCCCCTTTTGCTTCTTGATGCTTTGCCTGTAGCTTTGGTTCTTGATATTTGATAGGGATCTCCCTTAGCAATTTCTGATAGGTTGGGTCATGGCATGCCTCTTCTCTAGTTAGCTCAAGAATTGGGTTGTTTGGCATGGATACCTTTGTGGCTAGAGATCTTGCTGTTGATAGATCTTGCAAAATTAGAGAATTCAGCCTTTAACAATCAGCATAGAGCCCTTATGGACCTTCCAAGATCCACCACCAAAGGTAGTAAAATACCCTTTAGCATCAAGCTGCCCAACTGATAGTAAACTTTTCTTTATGCCAGGTACAAATCTGACATCTCGCAAAAATCAAATCTTGGCTATTTTCAAGGGCCAAATGAATGGTGCCAGCACCCTCTATCTCACATGCATAGTTATTACCCAAGTAAACCTTGCCTAGGCAACCTGCAGTGTATTTAGAAAATGACTCCAAAGAGGGGGTAACATGAAAAGAGGCACTGTTGTCCACTATCCATGATTGTGATAGCCCATCGTGAGCTGAATGTAAGGCATCAATTACCTCCTTTTTGGTGATGTGCATATCACTTGCTGCTGCTATAATATCTACATCATTACATGAGGCTACAACAAGTATCTCTTCAGTGTCAGGAAGCTCTTCAATGACCACACTAGATGCAGCATTTGCCTTTGCAACTTCTTTTGAGGAAGAGCTGTCATCATCTTTCTTATCATCATTCTTTTTTTTACCTTGCTGTTTCTTTCTTTCTTGCTCTTTCTTGAAGTCCTGGAAATCGGTCTATGCCCTTTCTGCCCACACTGATAGCATGTGACATCCTGCTGTTTGCCCTTGCGTTTGCTTCTACTTTTGCCTTTACTGGCTGCATTATCCCTCTTTTCAGACCTGCCTCTTACATGGTAAGCTGAGCCAGTGCTTTCACCACTAGACTTTTTTCTGATTTCTTCATTGAGGATTGAACCTCTAACACCATCAAAAGTCAAAGTGGGATTGTTGCTAAGTGACACAACCAAGGATTCCCAGCTGTCAGGCAAAGTCATCAATAAGAAAATAGCTTTTATTTTATCATCGAAAGCTGTCAAACTAGAGTCCTGCAACTGACTCAAAACCCCTGTGAAAGCACTCAAATGCTCAGATACTAGCTTAGACTCATCCAACTCCATGTTTACAAGTTTACGCATAAGATGCACTTGATTCACAGGAGTTGTATTTTCATAAGTGTCCTTAAACTTTTTCCATATAGCATAACCTGTATCAAGACGCTTGATGTCTATAAGTACATCATCAGACACTGCCATCTTAATGTATGCAATGGCCTTATTATTAAGTCTAGCCCAATCCACATTTGTCATAGTTGTAGGCTTAGTCTCTAGGAGAGCATCTTTACAGTCCTTGAGAAACAAATGCCTTGCATCCTATCATTCCACAAGTCAAAGTCAATGCCATCAAACCTCTTGATTTCAAAGAGGGATTTAGTGTCACTGCTGCTATAAGCATTTGCAGTCATTTTTCAGCAATACACCAGAAATTCAATGCTACAATTTATGACATAAAAAATGAGCTGAATATTCAGCTGATTTCATCCCAAATTTTCAGCAAATAATAGCAAGAATCAGTCCAGGTATGTGTACAGCAGTAGAACGAACGACTTTCAGCAGTATGACTGCAATTTCAGCATTCATTGAATGCATACATTGAAAGGAAGCGACGGATCGAAGGTTGGACTTGAGAGCTATGGTGGGAGAGCAAGAGCAAGAAAGGGAGAGACTAGAAATGGGAACTCCAACAGTCACAATGTGTGACTGGGCCTTCCTTTATTCAAATTGTCACTAAAAGAATAAAGAATAAAATTGAAAGGGAGCGACGGATCGAAGGTTGGACTTGAGAGCTATGGTGGGAGAGCAAGAGCAAGAAAGGGAGAGACTAGAAATGGGAACTCCAACAGTCACAATGTGTAACCGGGCCTTCCTTTATTCAAACTGTTACTAAAAGAATAAAGAATAAAGTGACGGTGACGGGCGCCCGGCCACCTGTAGTGTGTAGTGGCGATGACTGTCAATGTAGTAATACACGGGCGGCTAGGCAGAGGCGCCTTTACCCCCAACAACCTCCCACTTAAAGGCGAATCTGCCCTAGTGAGGAGTGAAAAGAAAAAAAGAAAAAGACAGTACAACATGTACACATGTACAACAGGATGAGGAAAGACGTCATCTCATCCCACGCCCATCAATCTCCTGAGGAAGGCAAAGCGCTTTGTAGAGAGGCTTTTCGTGAGCAGATCTGCAGGATTCTGGTCAGTCGAGATCTTGACAAGATCAACAGACTTGTCCTCAACGACCCCACGTATGAAGTGATATCTCACCTCAATGTGTTTCGTCTTCGCATGGAAGACCGGATTCTTGGCTAACTGAATAGCACTCATAGAATCCGAATGCAGTGTAGGGATAGCATCAATACTAAGGCCAGCAATCAAATGACCCAACCAAATGGCCTCCTTGTAAGCCTTAGTGTTTGCAACATACTCGGCCTCTGTAGTAGAAAGGGCCGTGCATTTTTGCACCCTGGACATCCAAGAAACAGCACCTCCAGTATAGGTGAATACATAGCCGGAAGTGGACCTCCTACTATCTGCATGTCCTGCATGATCAGAGTTAGTGTACCCCACGACTTCTGTATTCTGGCTGCCATAGCATATGCACATATCTGCAGTGCTCTTCAGGTACCTTATGATACCCTTCACGGCATCCCAATGGTTCTTGCCAGGTGTAGCCATATAGCGTGCCACAACACCAACTGCAAAGGCAATATTTGGACGAGTGGCTATTATGGCATACATAAGATTGCCCACTGCGGATGCATAGAGAATCTTAGCCATCTCAGCCCTTTGCTTATCTGTCTGCGGACAATCAGCCTGTGATACCTTCACATAAGAAGGCAATGGAGAGCCAATAGGCTTTACGTCCTGCATGCGGAAGCGCTCAAGAACTTTATGAATGTACTCCCTCTGTGACAAGTAGAGGAGTCCCTGATGCCTGTCGTGTGTAATGCGCATACAAAGTATTTGAGCGACCTGTCCCAGATCTTTCATCTCAAAGCTCTTCTTGAGCTGAGCCTTAAGTGCATCTAGCTCATCATGAGCTTTCCTTGCTATCAGCATATCATCCACATAGAGTACCAAAATCAATAAAGAATCATCATGGGCTTTCTTCGTGTAAAGACACGGATCCATAGCACTTCGACTGTAGCCCTGTGACTGCATAAAGGCATCAAACTTATGATACCACTCCCTAGGTGCTTGTTTCAAGCCATAAAGACTTTTCTTTAATTTGCACACTAGGTGCTCCCTGCTAGGTTCTGCGAAGCCCTTAGGCTGCTCTATATAAATCTCATCATGCAAGTCTCCATGTAAGAAAGCTGTCTTGACATCCATCTGGTATAAATCCAAGTTAAGCTGAGCAACCAAAGCCAAGACTAAGCACAGGGTAGTCATCTTAACCACAGGAGAAAAGACCTCATCAAAGTCCACACCATGCTCTTGCTTAAAACCCTTTGCTATCAATCTAGCCTTGTATGTCAACTTGGGGTGTCCAAGGGCACTTTTTAGCTTGTACACCCACTTGCATGGCAAAGTCTTCTTGCCCGTAGGCAAGGAAACCAAAAGTAGAGGAGATTGACTTTTTGCTGCACACAAATGATAGAGGATCGAGAAGTGCAGAGCTTACAAGCACATTTAAGATGCTGAATTGGTAAACATCACACTGAACTCTCTTCCAAAGTCATATCTTGGTTTCCACACCTCTTTGATGTTGTCTTTGAGGGGGGGGGTAATAGCCCCTTACATTAGTGGAGTTGGAAGGCCTCTTGCTGCAAAGGAACAAACTTGAAAGAATGTGGCATCACGTTCAGGTGATGTGGCTATGCTTTCCAAGTTCAAAGACATCATGAAAGGGCTGTTTTTTCACATCGCAAAATGTTGCTTCGATGAATGTTGTTTGTGCACTAGGATTATATGCACTATGCATAACACATGACATGGTATCAATCCTAGATTGCATAGCAATTGTCTTCCTAGGATATGACTTATACATGAAGCGGAAAGGAGCCTTTGCTGTTGTAGGTATCACCTTCATCCATGGTCACATTGGCCAACTCTCTGCGGAGATAGGATATCCTGGCAGGGAGTCTATCTCAGACTACATAGCCCTCTCCCAGGAGTGATTGTCATCCTTGCGCATAGCCTCATCATAAGTGAAAGGCTCTCCTGCATCTGTAACCAAGACATAATGCATCGAGGGCTGAAATCTATCTGGTAGACGTTTGTCTCTAGTAGACCGTCTCACGGCAGGCTCTGCTGCCTGCCTAGTTGCCTGTCCAACACCCTGACCATGAGCATTTGCTGTAGCTGTAGGCTGTCCAACTGGCTGTGCAGGAGCTCTCGGCTCCTCCTGAAATATGACCGTGCGGATCTCAACAACTCTCTCAGGCTACCTATGCATCTTGTTTTCATGGAAGACTATATCATGATTGCGGATGACTTTCCGCGCCTGCGGATCCCAGAGATGCTAACCCATCTCGCATGCATCTCCATAACCAAGAAAAATGCATTTGACACTCTTGGGATCTAGCTTACTTCTCTTGTCCCTGGACACATGGCAAAATGCCTCATATCCAAAGACACGGAGATGCGCATAAGAGGGGGGTTTTCCACTCCATACCTCCTCTGCAACTTGGAAATCCAAACCACTAGAGGGTGATCTGTTTATGACATGCACAGCTGTACTAACTGTCTCAGCCCAAAAGCTTTGTGGTACACGCTCCTGGATGGTTCTATTCATCCGCTCAGCCAAATCATTCTGGGAGGGGAGTGTAGGGGGCGGTCAATTGACGCTTAATACCCCTCTCATCACATAACTGCTCAAAAGCATGCGAGACATACTCACCCCCATTATCTGTCCTTAGGCATTTTAGTCTATACCCAGACTGGTTCTCAACCAATGCAAGCCATATCTAAAACACAACCAAGACATCGGATTTTAGCTTAATGGGATAAGCCTAAACTTTCTGTGAAAAATCATCTATGAATGTAACAAAATACTTTGCACCATCCATAGACTGACAAGGCATGGGCCCACAGATATCTTGATGTACCAATGCCAAGGGCTCACTCATGCGTGGCCTACCAGACTTCTTATGCGTAGACCTAGTCTGCCTGCCATAAAGACAGTGCTCACATGAATCAAAACATGCATAATCAAGGGGCGGTAAGTACTGCAAACCAGAAAGCATTTTCATTCCCTTCAAAGACATATGGCCCAAACGGGCATGCCAAAGAGATACATGTGGGATAGAGCCCACAGACAAAACATGATTAAGGGAGGAAGCTGATACAATCAAGGGGTAGAGACTGCCAGCCTTGGCACCTCTTGTAATCACAAGTCTGCCACGAGTGATCTTCCATGCAGAGTCTCCAAAACATACATGATATCCTGCGTCATCAAGCTGTCCAGCTGACATGAGACTGCGTGTCAAAGCAGGTACATGACGTACATCCTGCATAACAAAACTGCTGCTAGAGGGAAACTGCAGCCTAACATCACCAATGCCCACAATATCAAGAGAGCTGTCATCACCCAAGCGCACAGAACCCGAAACAATATGGTATGAATGAAACCACTCTCGGCAAGGTGTCACATGAAAGGACGCACCTGAGTCCAAGAGCCAACACTGTGCATACATAGAGTGTATCTTTGTCATCTGCGAAGCACTAGAAGAAGCTGCTAGGATATAATCATCATCAACATCCTTAGGCTGCATAACATTGATCTATTCAATTTTAACAGCAGACTTTGCAGGTACTATGCTACGATCAGAAGACTTATTGTGCACTTTGTCTTTCCCCTTATCTTTGTGCCTTTCATTGCGCAAATCATGGCATTGTGGCCTAATATGGCCATTTTTCCCAAAATGGTGACAAGTAACTTTTGCATTCCTGCCACGGGATTTGCTACGTGACTTCCCACGAGACTTGGACCGAGATTTCTGAGAATCCCGTCCACGGCCACTACCACTGCCATGCTTTCCATATCCATCATTCCTACCTCTAACTGTCATAGCACGAGACACACGAGAGGCATCCAAATTCTTACGGTTAACCTCTTCCTGCAGAAGAGCACTCTCAACATCAGATAATTTCAAGGTAGCAGTAGAGGCACATAATGCAGTGCGAAATACATCCCATGACTCATTAAGAGTACCAAGCAAGAAAAGAGGAGTGACATCCTCTGTAAAAGTGATGTCCTGCGAAGTCAAGTTCTTGAGTATAGCATGGAATTGACTCAAGTGAGCAGACACAGTCACATTCTCCTTCATGCGTAGATCCATAAGCTGCTTCAGCCAATACATCTGACTCGTTGGACTTTTCTTGTCATAGAGATTTTTTGATCTTTTCCCACAACTGCCATGCACTTTGTTCTTCCTCAAAGACATTATAGTGAACTTGTTTTGTGAGAGCCAATACAATAGTGGACTTGCATAACTCATTAAGCTCAAGCCATTTCTCATCTGGCATAGTTGCAGGCGGATGCCCGCTTAACCTCAAAGGTTTGATCTGCGATTTCTACACCAACACCTGTCAAATCTGGCTCTTTCAATAAGAGTAATTCATACCATCAAGCTTAGTGATGTTGAAAATAGCATGATCAGTGGACGAACTCGCCATAATGCAGGCTGGAAGACTGTAGACAGTTCAAAACTGCTTGCTGTTTACTGCAGAAAATGACCAAAATCGAGGGAAAATGGTGAGGAAAGTGGAACCAAAGCTGTTACCCACCAAGTACTAGTGAAAGTACATCATTTCAGAGTGTTTCAGCATGAAAAATCCATGTCAGTCCATACATATATGCTTGCTGTAATAAATTTCAGATTTTAGTAAAAAGAGAGCTAACAGTGTCAAAATCGGATCCCAAGGCAATCAGATACTGCCAAGACCAAAGCCGGCATCATGCGAGCATAGCATAAGCATATGGCAGTTGATAAGCATGAATCCAACACCCAAGTATGTCATACAAACATCTGCCAGTGAGTAGGCACACCCCCCAGTCAACGGGGCAAAGTGTTCCTGCCACTACCAAAACTTGACACAAGTAGGTGTCAATTCATAAAAAAAAAAGGATCCAAAACTGAGACTTAGCTCATAAGCATACAGTGAACCAAGACATATGATATATCATCCCAAAGGATAAGAAGTCCCAAAGTCTCAAGTGTTTGTAACTGCTCAATGGCATGTAACGGCTCAATGCATAAAAGTACCGCCTACTCAATGTCTGATAAGCATTCAAGAATGCTCCCACTGGCACAAAGGTCGTATGTACAAGCTCAAGAGCTCAAGCCAAGGCAAGACATAGTGCCAATGACATAAGTCCAAGACAATACATCAATAGTACATCCCGAACATGTAGGCGGTAGAGCATTCGTATGTAGCATCTGTAAGTATGTAAGATATCAAATACATCCCAATCCAAACTCTGACAAGCCCCAAGTAACATCCAAGACTACCTCAGATAATCCAAAATGCATCCAAGGTGGAGCTTCAATGAGCACTCAAGCTCAACGTATGCATAGGGTAATCAACCGTGACATGAGCATCAAGCCGTAGGCAACGGGTATGCATAAACCCAAGGAGCATCACTGTCAAAGCATATACCATGGTCAAGCACGAACCATGTCAATGAGTGCGTAATGTCAAAGCTCTTTCAAAAGCATCCGGAATGAAATCCAAGCTCGAAGTCGTACCTCGAAGATCAACACTTCATGGCATATATCCAAGACATATGTCGGAACCAATAGGCATAACCCAAAGCATGTAAAATAGCTTCAGCCCGCTTTTATTACAGTATGAAATGACTGTAAAAACTGAGAAATTTCAGTCCCAAATCAGTGCCAAAATGATGGCATAGCATGTGCAATCCATCCCCAAGTCAATCCGCATCCAATAGGCATCAAACCGGTTGACTATGTATGCCTAGACAAGCATAGCATTTACTATCAATGTAGCATCAGCATAACATGACTGTGAACTGCTGTAAATAGTCCCAAACAATGTTTGAATCAGCCCCAAATCAATGTCTAATGCTCAAGCCTTCAAGATTGAGCATCAAGCATGTGCAAATGCCTCAGAGGAAGCTTGTGGAAGTGCCCAATGGCTTGGAGCTTGAGGAGGACCGGGGTGGAGCAGGTATGGATCAGCCTGAAATAGGTGCAAACAGCGTGTTGCTGTCCTGGGGGGCTTGCAGCCCACGTGGCATACTTGGGGTGGAGTTGGGGCTCAAGTAGGTGCCCAAGGGGGCACATACATGCCTCGAAGGAGTCGGATATGGCTGTTGGGAAGGAGACCCAATGCGAGTAGGGAGTCGATGGAATGCTGAGAATGCCACGAACCAAGCTCAAGAGTCAGAAAGCAAAGCTCTGATACCAGTTGAAAGGGAGCGATGGATCGAAGGTTGGACTCGAGAGCTATGGTAGGAGAGCAAGAGCAAGAAAGGGAGAGACTAGAAATGGGAACTCCAACAGTCACAATGTGTGATCGGGCCTTCCTTTATTCAAATTGTTACTAAAAGAATAAAGAATAAAGTGATGGTGACGGGCGCCCACCACCTGCAGTGTGCAGTGGTGGTGACTGTCAGTATAGTAATACATGGGCGGCTAGGCAGAGGCACCTTTACCCCCAACATACATCATTGCTAGGTAACTCCCACTTCAGCAATATCACCAAAAATACAGCTGCAACAATCCCAGATTTGCAAATGATCACTAAGATTGTTGCTGCAACATGAATAATCAGCAATACATCAACTCAATGGGAGCTGTCCAACATGTGTACTGCATACGTATGAGCTCGTATCAACTTCTGATACCCAAAACACCAAGAAATCTATGCAATTTCTCCAAAATCGCACAAGCGGGAGATAAAAACTGCTCAAATCACTCTGCTTATAACCACAAGATTGCTTCAGCAATATTTCCAAAGTGTATTTCGCGCATTAACTTTGCCAAAATCCACAAATTTCAGCAAAAGCCCCAAAATTTCACTATCAAATCTGCCCCAATTGCATTAATACATGTTTCCGAAAGCATAAAACTGGCAAATTTAGCAAAATTTCACAAAATTTTGCAAAAGCCCCAAAATTTCTAGGTCCAAGTGTGCACGAATGTCAGCCAATCTGACTTGGCTGAACAAAATTTCACTAATACAGCAAAAGCTCCCAAATTTTATGGATCCAATGTTGAGAAATTTCACTCAAATGAGCAAAATTTCAATAAATTTGGTGAAATTCTCGATCCAAACGCGCACAATGTCTGCAACTTCTGATGCAGATGCCTCAATTTTGCATGAACAACACTCAATCTGAAAAGCCCCAAAATTTTGGGCATAAATATGCACAAATCTGAACTCTGTGCTTGGACGCACGAACCCCCGTCAAGCCAAGGGGAGATTCAAAGAGAAATTTTGAAGAAAAAAAACGGATTTGTGACTAAAAAAGGGAACTGACGAGGTACGTTGACCTGCCAGTTACGTCCTATCTCACATTTGTCCTTTGGCCCATCATGCAGGTTGCACCCGTTTGCCGGCCCGTCAGTCATGTAGGTTGTGCTCGTTTGCCGGCCTGTCACGTAGATCATGCCAGTTTGCTGGCCCGTCACGTAGGTCACACTAGTCTAGTTTCAATGTTGACCTATCTTGTCAGCTGATTTCGCTGGTGTCTAGTTGTCATGTGCACCTGCTTAGCTGCTTGCTACTTGTCTGTTGTCTGACGATGTCACACAATAGCTGCCAGTCACCCTGACTGGTGCTCGATTGACCTCCTGCCTTGAGCTGTTCGCGAGCTGCCTTTGACCTCGGGAAGCGTGCGCTCTGTGCTTTGATACCCGTTTGAAGAGAAGAGAGTGCACAATGGAGTGCAAGATCAAGGCGTGAGCTGCAGAGCTGAGAGTTAGAGAGAGTGAACGCAAAGATAGGTGTACCAGTTCGGATTAGACGCTTGCTAGCTGATCTGGATGTATCTGTTACAGAGCCTACTCCCTTGTTCACTGACAGTCAGAGTGCCATTGCAGTGGCACGGAACCCAGTGTTTCATGCACGTACGAAACACTTTGAGATACATTATCACTTTGTCAGAGAACGGCTACATGCAGGTGATATCAGCCTTGTCTATTGTCTTACCACCAGTAATGTGGCAGACATCTTCACGAAAGCTCTTCCTCGTGACAAATTTGAAGCATTTCGCGATGCTTTAAATATGATACCCTTTGGTGGCGGATGATCCTTGTACTCTTGATCACTCTTCATTCCAGGGGGGTTTGTTGGGGTATTTCACTTACGCCTCACTTACGCCTACGCTCACGTAGGAGTGTCGGTGATCAGTAGGACACTGGGGCACTTTTTACTCTTAGTAGGAGAGGTTTTCTCCCCCAGACTTAGTCTTATTTTCGTATGTGCTTATGTTACACACTTACGAGCACTTACCGTGTTCGGGTGTGAACACCCCCTACAACCCTAAGGATTAAGGGTTGTACTTTGTACTTTCAGATTATACTCTTTTTCAGTCTATTGCATTGTGCATAGTGCTTCACTCTGTTCTTCATTCTTATACTGTCTAATGCACTTTCAGTTGCACATCGATCCTCTCCCCCTCTCACAATGTCTATACGAGCCATGATGTTAGGTTCATGGAAGTTCCAGCCTTAGAGGGGGGTAAGGAACACCCTGTTCTTGGAGATCTCAGTGATAGTTGGGGTGCCAGCGATTGTTCCTCTAGAGCTTGTGCCTCTTGAGACTCTTCTTCAGATGAGGAGCTTAGTTCTCAGCCACTAGATTCAGCGATTTGTCCCTAGCCGTATATGGACCTTCCAAAAACTTCAGCCAATGAAGAGCCACTCTTTGTGATGCAGGGATTGAGAGGGCCTTGAGGAGTGGCAATCGCACGATGGCCTGTGGCATTCTTGGAAGAACCACGCACACCACACCGAGCTTGTTTATACTAACTATTGTTTGATGAATCGTGTCATGTAGGATTGAGAGCCCACCTCCGCGAAGGAGGCTTTACGACATGATCATTGGCGGAAAGTGATGGAGCAGGATCTGGAGTTGATTGGTAGGAATGACACTTGGTATCTTGTATCGAAGCCTCCTCATAAGAAGATCATTGGAGTCAAATCTTCAAGACCAAGTACCGCAGTGATGGCACGTTGGACAAGCACAAGGCCCGCCTTGTTGCTAAAGGTTTTGCATAGCGCCTAGACATTGATTTCCATGATACTTTTGCCCCTACAGCTCGGATGGGTACTATTCATGTAGTTATTGCCTTGGCTAGCTATAGGAGATGACCCGGGTCTATTAGTTGGATGTGAAGTTTGCCTTCTTGAATGGGGAGTTGAAGGAGGAGATCTATGTTGAGTAGCCTCCAAGCTTCGGTTCTTCCGATTGCAAGGTGTACAAGTTGAGGAAGGCTCACTATGGCCTTAAGCAGGCTCCCTGTGCTTGGAATGAGAAGATTGCCTCGTTCCTCTAGGAGAAATTGGGGTATTGGCGTTCCAAATCCGAACCCCATCTTTATGTACATACCTCAAGTAGAGGTCGTGTTTTTTTGTCCCTCATGTGGATGACTTGACTGTGACAGGTGACCATACTTAGATGGTCGATCAGACAAAGGCAACACTTCATTAGAAGTTTGAGATGACAGATAGTGGACTTCTTCACTTCTTTCTAGGTCATGAGATCTATTAGACTCCAAGGGGGATCTTTATTTTCCAACTGCGGTATGTACATGAGCTCTTGACTACATGTGCGATAGAGGGATGCAAGTCTCTTATGACTCCTATGGACCTGAATTGGAAGGTTACAGCTCATTCCAATTCTCCTTTGGTAGATTCTACCCGTTATATGTAGTTGGTTGGCTCCTTGATCTGGCTTCTTAATACTCGTGTTGACTTATGTTATGTTGTAGGTATGCTGGCCGGGTTCATCAGTGAACCCAAGATGGCGCATTGGCAGGCTGCTCAGAGGAATTTGTGGTTTTTTTGGGGGACTCCTAATCTTGGGATTTGTTCTCCCATTGGTACAGGTGCTATAGACTTGGTACTTATAGGATGGAGTGATTCAAATTGGGCCGGTGATGTGGATCATTGAAGGTCCATGACACACTATTGCTTTATCTTGGGTGCTGGTGCTATTTCATAGAGCAGTAAGAAGCAACCTAGGGTTACCCTATCTTCAATTGAGGTTGAGTATCGAGTGGCATCTTCTACTATATGTGAGATAGTGTTGCTTCATAGGCTCTTGGAGGAGCTTGGTTGCCCATAGTGAGGTTCTGTTGTTTCCCAATGCGACAATGTGAGTTGCATTGCCTTGGATAGAATCCTATGTTTCATGCTTGGACGAAGCATATTGAGATCTAGTACCATTTCATTCAGGAGAAGATTTTAGATGCAACCATTTTCCTGGTCTATTGCAAGACAGAGGACAATCTTGCAAACTTGTTTACCAAGGTGCTTCCCCAAGCTTTACTTTGATAGTAGTCCAGATTCCTTAGCCTTCTGCCGTGTTCAGGATCTAAGAGGGGGTGTTAGAGTTGGACATTCCTTCGATAGGCGGGAGCAACAGGTATAGCAAGTACAACTGGGAGAAAAAAAACTACCGGTATGAGACTACCATGTGCAAATCCACGAGTATGGTGGATCTGGAGTCAACCACTCCAAGGGGGTGACCGAAAAGAGATAAATGCAAACAGATGCATGTTTATATGAACTGAATGCTAATGCATAGGGAAATTCAAAGGGAGGTGCAAGTTGTTACGCTCATGTGGAATGCGATACGACAATGCTACTTGGACAATGCCCTTGCAGGAAAATTGTTCACTTGCCAAAGCCCCCTTTTATAATCATGTCATCTTGATAGTGCAGATGAAGTTATAAATGCCCATAATGAGATGGCCTGTCTATTAGTTGGATGTGAAGTCGACCTTCCTCAATGGTGACTTGAAGGAGGAGATCTATGTGGAGCAACCTCCTCGATTTGGATCCTTGGATGGGAAAGTATATAGGTTGAAGAAGGCCTTGTATGGCCTAAAGCAAGCTCCACGTGCATGGAACGAGAAGATTAACTCGTTCCTTTAGTCACAATTGGGATATCGGCACTCCAAGGCCGATCCGCAGCTTTATGTACACACTTCCGAGGCTGGTCGTGTGTTGTTTGTGTTGTATGTTGATGATTTGATTCTTACAAGTGACCATGCACAGAAGGTCAAAGCAACAAAGACAGCTTTACATCAACTGTTCGAGATGACGGACTTGGGGCTTCATTTCTTCTTGGGTCACGAGATTTATTAGTCTTAGAGGGGGGATTTTCATCTCTCAGCAGAGATACATCTAGGAGCTCTTAGTGACTTTTGAGATGGACGGACCATTTCTACTCCTATGGATCCGAATTGGAAGGCCACTTCACACTTAGATTCTCCCTTGATGGATGCTCCTCCCTACCATCAGCTGATTGGATCATTGATTTGGCTTCTCAACACTCATGTTGATCTTTGTTTTGCTATAGGTCTCTTGGCAGGGTTCATGAGTGAACCCAAACAGGTGCATTGGCAAGCTACCCAGCGGATTCTTTGGTATTTGAGGGGGACTTCTAACTTAGGGATTTCTTATCCAGCAGGTACAGGTGCTTCAGATCTTGTTCTTGCAGGTTGGAGCGACTCAGATTGGTGGGCTGGTGATGTGGACTATGGCGGTCTACTACACGCTATTGTTTTACCTTGGGTGCAGGTGTCATCTCATGGAGTAGAAAGAAGCGGCCCATGGTAGCCCTTTCTTCTATTGAGGCGGAGTATCGGGCCACGTCTTCCACCACATGTGAGGTTGTGTGACTTCGGAGATTGTTGGAGGAGCTTGGCTGCTGCCAGTCTCGTCCTACTTTTTTGTGGTGCGACAATGAGAGTTGCATTGCCTTGGTACAGAATCATGTATTCCATGCCCGGACGAAGCACATAGAGATCCAAAACCACTTCATTAGGGAGAAGCTTTTGGATGCGACCATTGATGTGTACTACAAGAGGGAGGATAATCTTGTAGATTTGTTTACGAAGGTGCTTCCCTACGCTCTTCTTCGGAGACATGCCATATCCCTCAGCCTTATGCCTGGTCTAGGATCTGAGAGGGGGTGTTAAAGATCATCCCCTGGACACATGCATTTTCCTCTCAGGCAGTGTGCGGAGCAGTTCAGGGTCAGTTTGAGTGCCATGTCAGCAGCAGGGTGCCACATCATCATTTCTGCCAGGTCAGCAGTCACATGTGTGGTGGGAGATGCTGTCACAGATGCCATGTGGCAGAGGAGTGTGCAGTTGGACAGAGGACTCGGACAGAGAATTGTGCAATCGGACAGTTTTTGGCATTTTTTATGCAGTCCGCTGCATTTAATGCAGCTGCGACCTGATGTTGGACATTGTTTTTTTCTAGGCTATATATAGCCAGTCTTTTGGCACACTCTCATTCATTCACAGGCACTCTCAGCAGTTCGTGGAGATCAGATCGTGATCAGGCCTTGCTGTCCTTGAGGTGTGCGCATGTGGTGATATCATTGAGGTGGAGATACGTAGACATACACACTGCTCCCGTGTACAGATATGCATTCCTTTGTATTCAGCATACTTCCTACAATAGATCTTCTTGTTCTACTGTCTCATATAAGAACTTGGAGAATTGATGGGAGACAAACTCACTACCACTAGCACTAAGTGTCTTGATTCAGACACTCTTATTTTGCACTAATTGCATCCATGTGGAGAAATATGAAAAGGCATTAGATTTGTTCTCAAGAAAGTATATCCACATATATCTCGAATAGTCATCTACTTATAGAAAGAAGTATAACTTGCAATTTAAGGCTATTGTGGATGCTGGCCCACTAAGGTCAATGTGAATAAACTAAAGGGGCCTCTCGGCTCTATGTGTTGTTTGTTGAAGATATGGGGCGTGATGTTTTTTCTCTAGTTGATACACTTTACAGACATCCTTGGATAGCTTTAGGTGTGGGAGGCTCTCAACCATCTGAGAGCATGACAATGTGTAAAGAGAGTCATGGGCAAGGTGCCTGTGCCCTAAGTAGTAATGCTAGAGATGCTCCTTATTTGAGTTCCTAGCAGAAGGTAGGCCATGAAATCTATGGAAATTGGAGCCCCTTAGATGTTGGCTGTAAGAGAAAATTTGACATTAGATAGAGGCCATTAGGCTCATCATGAGTAATCACTAAACCAATCTTGGCATTAAGTACCTCGACTATGGTCGCTGTTAAGAAGAGTGCTTTTCCCAAGCAGTTGATGGATAGATAAAAGATTTATCCCAAGCTGGGGAACATAGTAGACATCATCCAATGAAGTGAGATTTGGGACTTTGTCAATATCAAACATGATGTGACCAATGCTGTGAATATTGGCAAAGAAGAAGTTACTACATCGTATATTCCCAATTGCAAGAGCATGAGAGTGCAAGATGTTATCGAGTGGGATGATATGTGGCAGCACTGTCTACAATTCAAGCGACCATATGGCCACAAGGATGTGTCAACTAGGTCTTTGCGGTCACCTAATCTGTATGCATATCGCAAATGTGGACCAAACTCTTAACCTAAGATGTCTCTATAGAGACAAAGTGGGCTTGAGAGGAACGAAGTCAATCAGTGGTCCAATAGATCAGTTTCACATCCCCTTGAGAGTCAAGAATGGTGCAGACTATGATGGTTGACTAATGGCAGTGTGACTGTGAGGTCTCCACTACCCCTAATTTTGTTGGTTGCCATCGCCCTCCCTCCAATGTGGGGGGTGAATTTGTGACTGGGGGGTTTTTTGGGCTATCATCAAAATGGCTAGGCTTTTAACAGGGTTGGCAATACCATAGTTGTCAGGTACGAAAGGTACGGTACGATAAAATACGGTACTAATTGGTACCTTATGATTTTATAAGGTACGGTACGATATTAGTACGAAAAAAAAATTAAGATGATTTTTTAAATAACAAAACCATAAATCATTAAATGATAGATCATAAAATACATGTTTAAAGTGGAAATAGCCATTTTATTACAGAATAAGATGAATACATGAGGGTGACCATCGCGGTCGCATGGGCTACGCAAAACATGCGATACAACTACAGTCTAGTATATCTGATAAAAAAAAAAGAGAGACCTATGTGACATGTCATATGAATGATGAATCTATGATGAATCATGAGGCATCACTATCATCATCATCAGAACCATTTGAGTGCTCATCAAGAGATTTTGAAGATGACTCCTCGGCATCCGATGATGAGACAGACTCATACTCATCCTCACTGATGAGGTTACCATCATCATCAAATGATGGCTTCCTAGGTGGTGGCTGTGTAGGCAAGGGGGGGATGTCATCATGAGGCACAGGATGTGAGCTACTAGAGCCCCGCCTTACATATGTCTGTAAGCCACTCAAACCACCCCTCCTCGATGATGGAGGGCGTCGAATGACCATGCCCCTGCTACCAACTACTCGAACTCCTCGCCCACGAGCATGCTGATTGTGAGTGTCACGAGTATTTGCTGCTATAAGCTCTCTATAGAGCTCTACAAATTCTAAATGTTATGGTTAAGTGTTTAAACTTTACCTACTTCGGACTACCCATGCTCATCATAGCCCTCATCATGCGTAAGTTAGTGCGGCAATAGACTAGCCGCTCTAACTGTCGTGTGCTAAGCCAATTGCGAATCTTTGTGTGAATGAGAGAATAGGCACTCTAGTTTCTCTCACATGCACCCGAAGAGCAATCCTGGGCAAGGACCCTCATGGCTAAGGGTGGAAGGGTCTCCAGTGCATATCCAAAGTTTTGCCACTAAAATAAAGGCTTCACAAGTGACTCTCTCCTTCAACAAGTGGGAGAAGCAAAAGCCACATGCCCTCTCTGATCTGCATAGCATCCTAGCTCCTTTAGCACTGCATTGTGGTCATCAACAGGGACCACACAAGTCAAATAAGCAAGCTGGTCTGAACGGAACTCTCTATCATCCATGACCACCGGTGACTTGTAGGCTGGATGTACCAATGCGGCAAAACCATGGATGGGCTTATGCATCCACGCCCATCTCCTCTCTGCTATCTCTAAAACATGTGCATGCTGTGTCTTTGTGATCACTGTACAAGCACGTGCCTCTGCCAATGCCGCTCTAAAGAAGTGAACGAGAAGGCCCATGGTGGACCCCTCGCAATCACTCATACGTAACACCCTATAAAAGGGAGTCATGACAATGACAATGGCATGGACTTTTTGCCAAAACTGCTCATTAAGGCACAAGCGCTGCATGGCTTTGGCCTCGTCTGTCTCATGCTCATCCCACTCATTCCATAGAGTGGACACCACTGTCTAGCGCAAGACGGACCGCACCTCATAAAGGCTCTCCAACAATAACCACATGTAAGCAAAGCGAGTTGAAGAAGGCTTCTTCAACTTCAACTCAAGTGTGCTATGCTCATGATACATTGCAAGCACCTTTACCTTTACCGTGAAGAATGTGACAATTGATGTAGCTTTGCGGACCACCCTCTTCACCCACTTGAGCTTTCCAATGTCCTCCATGAGCAAGTCCGAACAATGACTTGCACATGGAGTCCACACAATGGTAGGGAACTCAGCCTCAAGCAAATGGCCCATGCGCTGACAATTCGATGCATTGTTTGTAACAACTTGCACTACATTTGAGGGCCCACCTACAACCACAATTTACAAATTACAAGTTATGTATAAATCAAATTTCAATTATGAATCATGAATGATGATATTATGATTTATCATTATGAAAGAGAGTGAAACAAATTTAAAACGCAAATTGCAATGTATATCTCAATGATAGCTTGTCAAATGTGGCAGTAGATGAATGCGCCCGTCATTTTTCTCCCCCTCTTGCCGGTATCTACGGCCCGCAAAAAGTAAGCGCCGAGTGGACATGAGACGGGTATGTTGATGATGCCCCGTTTCTTACGATCACTTCATCCGTCGGTGAGAATGGAGCAGCCATATTTTATCCATGCGGCCCGAATAGGATCAAGGGCTCTATCAATTATCTCCTTCTCTTCATCAATCTTTCTCGTCCTCATGTCGTTGTATGTGACACTGGCCCATCCTTCACATGGACCCACATTGGCAATGGCTTTTACCATCGATTTTGTTGTTGTCATACATTTGTACTTTCTCTATTTTCCCTAGCATTTTCTTACATTACCTTCATAGTGTCTCTAGCACCTATGTTACATCACAAAGTTCCAACATCCTTTCTACATGGGGGGGCACCTTACGGCATGCTAATGCTCTAGGATGAGAAGTCTAGTTTCATGGTTGGCTCACTAGTGGTAGGTATGATGGATTATGGTCATGTCTCTCTTCCTTTGCTTTGTCTTGTCTTCATGGGGAGCACTACTTTGGAGTTCCATTTCCTCGTGGTGCTTTACTCCCAAGATGCATCTAGTGGAGTGCACGTTGTTGGAGTATCTTTAGTGCATATTGGGTTTCTACTTTGCACTCCTCACTTGACATGTGATTACATATGATCCAAGAGAGGGCATTAATATGAAAATATGCTAGGGTTTATGCAAAGAAAACACAAAAGTGTACAAACATGACTAAAACACAATGAACTCAAACAAAAATACAAAACACAAAAAAGGAAATATATGTATTTGATGAATGAATGATGCTGAATACGAATGAGTGAAGAAGATACACAAATGTATATGCTCAAGGAATTCAGATGTCCAACAACCACCAACTCTCGTGAGAGCGAGCTGAGGGAGAGTCCCAAAGATTGATGTCCTCTATGTAGAGACCCAAGTGTAGCATGTTTTTTTTTTTCCAAGAAAAGAGAATTCTATTAATAACACCTCGGAGAAAGTCCCCCTAAGGTAAATATAAAGTACAAGAAACTCTGTGAAGAGTAACTAAGTACATCAAAGATACAATGGTTGTGTAAACAACAAATTTGGTGGGCTAAAGTGCCAAACCATCTGAGGGGTAGTGTGAAAGGTGTCTGAATCCCAAATCCTCAGGAAAGCCTCTCTTTTCTTCTTCATCCTCTCAGAGCTGCCCTGCAATCTCTCCCATCTCTCACGAAGAGTATGGACTATCTCTGTCCAAATCCTCGATAAAGACTCCCCAATGGGTATATCCTGAAGATCAATGGCTTGGCTACATCTCGCAGTCCATATGTACCAAGCTATAATGCTGGAAATCAGCTCCCATCTATGACAATGTCCCTAAGTCCACTGTGTCTGTGAGTAGTCTGGGGTAGGGATCCTGCTTAGATACTGTCCAATGATGAGAAAAGAAACGCTCCCTTGAGTGTCCTCATAGCTGCATGCTGGACCTCTATCTGTGACCCAAGCTGCAGCCCCCACATCTCGCCACCATGGACTCTGCTATACCATGGAATACTATCCTAAGAGCTCTCCTCCAAATCTCTTGGGCTCTAGGACAATCCCATAGGCAATGTCTCTGTGTCTCCTCTGGCTCACCACATCGAGCGCAAGCCACTGGGTCCCTCCCATATCCAAGCCAAGTGCCAACTGCTAAACTCCTATGGGCTAGAAGCCATAGAAAGAGAGATATCTTTCTAGGCCTGAAGCTATCATGTAGCCGCCTCCAAAAGTCATATAGGAACTCATCTGAGACTCCCTCTCTATGCCAATGAGGGATGGTTGCAGGCTCTGCTCTAATCTTGCTCATTTGTATCCTCCGTCCCAATCTAGTAGTGTAGCCAAAGAACGGGATGTCGGATGGCTTATCAAGGAAGGGATCCCTCCACACCCACTCTCCTAGATCCCACTGAAGTCTCTGTAGAGGCCTCTTCTAGTATGCCCAATATCTCCATCCCTCTATAAGACAAGTGGTTGGGTCTGGGTCTATGTGCCATTTTCTTTGAAAGTGTGCCACTACTTTGATTCTCTGCTTTAATCACTGAGTGCTGTAAGGTCAAGGTCCTCTCATTGGAGGCAGCCATCCTCCTCAACTGTGAAAGTGAATGTATTGTCTCTGCTAGATGCAATGACTGCTAGAAGGATATCCCTCTAGAGAAAAGACCAATCTAAGTTTGAGAGGAAAGCTGTTTCAATTTGCCAATCTGGTGGAACCACTTCCATCACGGCCTCAATCATAGCCCTAGCTCCCCTAAGACCCTGTAATCTCTGCCTTTGGGTCTCGTGCGGTAACTCGTGAAATGCAAATCACTCCCCCACTGATGTAGCAACCTGTAAAGAGAATCTCCCCCATGATAAGTGTGTCCGCTGCCCAATGGTGTGGCCTGACTCCGATATCAAATAATGATTAAAGAGAAGAGGCTGTCTCCTCTTCTCTTCAATAGTAGTCGGGGGGAGCTATTGGAGCCGTAGAGATACAAATCTCCAAGCTCTAATAATGGCAGCTGCAAATCTGACCTCGAAGCTCCTCCCTAAATCTCTGGTGCTGATCTCCTGAAATATCCAGTGAATGCTGGGCTGCCATGATCCTCCATGTATAGGTGTCAAGTCCTTTAGCCTCCCCATCAGAAGTTTCTTCTAGGGCTCCTCACCTGGAAGTAGACCCCTAACAATGAGCTTGACCAATAAGGCTTTGCTCTAACTATCTGGGTCTATGATCCCCAATCCTCCTCTAGATCTAGGATGTATGATGACATCCCAAGCCACTTTTGCTCTAGCTGGACTCCCATCTCCTCCTGACCAAATGAAGTTCCTGATGAGGCATTTCACCTGGCCAATACATGACCTAGAGAATGCCCAACAAGAAGTGATGTACCGCATGGTCGCAAGAAGAACTTGGTTAGCAACCACTACTCTTCTTGCCAATGAGAGTCTCGCTGAGCTCCAATACAAAAGCTTTTGTCTGATGCTCAAAAGGAGGGGTGCCAGTTATTGCTCTGAGGTAATGTCAATCCCCACATGGCATCTGATATATCTCACGACGGTCCCGTGGGGAACCCATGTGAAATCCTCATGCGGTCGCCACTCTCGCTGTCTAGTGTCGCATATCCAAAATCCAAAGGATTTGTGCCAATTAATTAATGCTCCTGATGCTCTGCAAAATGTCTCCATGGCTGTTACAAAGGCTCTAAAGTTGCCCTCATTCCCATCCAAGTAAACTATTGTATCATCAGCAAACTCCACATCAAGAAGCTCCTCAAATTCAAGATGGGTAGCCTGATGCCTCTGATACGTGTAGATCTGTCTCTCAAGAAGGAACTCATGGCCTTTGCTACAAATAGAAACAAGAACAGAGCAAGTGGACATCCGTGTCTAACTGATCTATGGATGCTCAATCTATCTCCTCTTGCCCCTCAAGTCATGACCTGGCTATGTACTGAAGAATAGAGAGCCGCTACACCCTTGACCCACTGCTCTGGAAAGCCCATCCTCAACATTGTGCCCTCCAGGAACTCCCAATCCACGCAATCATATGCCTTCTCAAAGTCGAGAAGGAGCATAATAAGGTCTTGCCTCCTAGATCTAGCCAAAGCTATGGTCTCCTAGAAGGTGAGATGTTGTCCAAGATGCTGCGCTCTCGGACGAATCCTATCTGAGTGGGGTGCATAATATCTGACATCAATGGTGCCAGCCTGAGACTAATCGCCTTTGCGAGGATCTTATAGGCAGTTCCAAGTAAGGTGATCAATCTCCACTGTGTGATCTCCAATCTATCTCCACTTCCTTTCGGGATAAGATGAATCAGCCCCTCAAAGAGTCTCTCTGGCATAGTCCCTGATGCCATAATCTCCTGAAAGGCTGAGTGAAGGCCTTTTTTGATAAGATCCCAGTAGCTCACAAAGAAGGATTTATCTAGTCCATCTTCCCCTGGGACACTTGCCTGAGGATAGTGCCCGAAGTGCCTCCTCCAACTCCTCCTCTGTAAAATGGACCATCAGATTTCTGCTCATCCTGTCTGTAACCAGCCTTTGCGTGCTCTGCCAAACTGCTTCTCTATCTCTCTCATATCCAAGGGGTCTAGTGGTGGATCCTAGAAGGGATGTATAGTATTGTGTGGTCACCTGTATCGCCTCTAGACGGCCCTGTGCAATGGATCCATCAGCTCTCCTGAGTCTCTGAACACCCTATCTAGAGTGTTTAGGCCCTGTGGTGTGGAAAAAATCCCTGTTAACCTTGTCCCTAGACTGAGTCCAAAAAGAGGCTCTCGCATGAAATATGTACTCTGATCTAGCTTCTTTCATGGAGTCAATCTCTGCCCTGGCGGTATGCATCCTCTCAACTATCCATCTACATCCTGGCCGTCTCTCCTCCTCCCTCTATAAGGCAGCCAATGATGCCCTAGCAGCTCTTTCCTTCTCTAGAAGGCTCTGTCCTCCTTGTGGCCTCCTCTCTGAAGAGGGAACCAATCTCCTGTAGGCTCTCATCCAAGTCACTAGCTGCCTGTCCAGCCGAGAAGGGTCTAGATCTCCAACACTGTGTGACTGTTTCTCTAAGATCATCCTCATAAAACAAGTGCTCTGGAATCCTGACACTGGAATGGGGTCCCCCTACTCTCTCAAGAAGAAGTATCTGAATCCATGAGTGGTCCGAGAGGATCGTGCCAGGTATGATGCCTGTAAGGCCGCCTCTGTCGCAGGCCCAGTCATCCACATAAAATCGATCGATCCTGGAGAAAGTCATGGCTCCTATCGCCCAGTCTCTCCTGGAGAACTGAAGTGAGCCTGTGGTCCTGCCAAACTCTGCTGTGAACCATGGGTCCTGGCCTCTAATCTAGAATAAGAACTCCTCCCAAGCAACCTGCTCTCCTCCCCTAATGATTTCTGTGCATCTGCCTCTCCTATCCTCAATAGCCTCCACCATGTTAAAGTCACCCCCTATCATCCAATGATCAACCTGTGGTAGAGACTGACCAAGGGTGGTCCAAAACTGTCTCCTATCTCGTTGGCCATTCGGGGCGTAAATGGCCAACAAACCAATCAGTGCCTCCTCCACTCTCACCGAGACCCACATGCCTCTCCCTAGAATCAGAATACCCCAGCCCTGTACCAACTGAGTCCACTGCTCCCCAACACATATACATACTCCAACCTGTATCTCGGTAGCTCCTACAGCTGCTGCCCAGTAAGTGTGACTCTGACCTAGCAATAGCTTCCCGCAGCATCGCGATATCCTATCTGCCGAAAGATGGTGCTCCTATAACATAAGAAAATCAATCGACCCTCCTACTAGAGCTCTGTGTAGATCCTGTCACATGAGGCTCGGCCCTACCTAAAGTGACGACCTCCGAAGCCTCGTACATTCCATGAGAGTATCCTCATGGAGTGTGTCCCAACCTCTCGAACCAGTATGGCTGTATAGCCCATGCCTGCCTCTGCTGCCTCCTAGTATATACCCAATCATGTGTCCTCTCCATTATCTCTACTGCAGGGTGTAATGGGGGGAAGTCCTCAGAGTAGGCATCTGAGTCCTCTACCTCCTGCTCACTGTCCTGGGCTATCATGGCCTCCCTGCCTGTTGCGTGTCAGGTACCTGAGATGGGCTAAGCTCAAGAAGCTCAACCTGATGGAGCAATGGTCTGGGGGACTATGGTGTATTTGAAGCCTGTTGTAGCTCCTGAGAAGCTACTGGTGTCGCTGCCTCTGTGGGCTGAATCACATCCATTTGCAATGCTGCCCCTATCAGTGGGGTTGTGGGACCTCTGGCTCTTGGGCATCCACAGGAGCATCTATGGGAGCAATGTGGAGCTGCAGTGGCTCTGCATGGGCCAGTGGCTTGAGGTCCCTGATCACTCTCCACCGTCTCGGCTCTAGGCCCTCGTGCCTCTGCCTCTCATCAACGCACTCTCTTTGCTGGCGCTGTCTCCTCCTCTGTCTAGCCTTGCTCCGTCTCTGGCACTCTGCATCACTCCTCTGACACATCTCAAGTCTACCACCTCCCTCATCCCTGAAGGAGGTCTGGCGTCGGCGTGTCCTGGGGCATTCAACTGCAAGATGTCCAATCATCCTACAAGCAAAGGAGTGACCAGGGAGGCCTATATAAGAGACTGGCTAGATGAATGGAGGGAATTCTAATATTCTATAGAAGGCATTGCAAAGACTCTGTGGGTGTTATCACTCAAACCGATGGGTATCTATGTGGGCCTTCTGAGACTGCGTCAGCAAAGGTCCTATCCCTCTGTATGACGTGGCTGAATGCACTACCAATCTCAAAAAGGTATGGCATAAATTACTCGTCAAGGCCAGGAAAAGAGATGGTGATGGCAATGCCATCTCCAAGCAATGAATAATCCCGGCCCTTGATTCATCTGTCAAAGTATGCTACTGAGGTCCTGACATCAAGTGGGCTGGTAGCAAGCGCTGCCTCCATCTGCTCGGGTGAGCTGAACTGGATTCTGAAGCATCCCTTTCCAAGGGGCACCACTCGTGTGATCCTGGCTGGGGTGCCAGTAAGAGTAGACTGGATGGAGTCCTTAAGTCTATGGATAGGCGGACGATCTCCAACCATTCTATAGGCCAAGGATGATGCTTCTAGGGCTGTCACTCTCTCCCTGAGTGCCAGCTTTGCGTCTAGAGCAAAGCGGATCGATGGGAAGGCATCGGCCGAGTGTATGTGGGGGGCTGCACTGGAAGCCCCTGGGGATGGTGGAGGACCGGCTGCAATCTCGAGCCATACGCTAGCTCCATGTGTCGGTGGTGCAGGTGCTTCTTGGTCTGATGGCGAAGGGTATAGCTGCTGGTCTGCCTGTTGGGGTTGTGCGGGGGAAGGGGAGATGGATGTTGCTTGTGCAAGGAATCTTACGAAGACTGCGAGGGTGAATGAGAAGGCTAAGGAAGTGTCCATGGCTGCGAAGCGAGGAGAGAGTGCGGGGAAAGCAGGTTGAGGAGTGATAGGTAGGGCGATTGCTGTGAGCCAGGGAGGCAGCTGTGATAGGAGGTGGAAGGTGAGGCGGCAGTAGGAACAGGGAGTTGGCGGCAATGGCACTCGGCCAGCAGGGCGAAAGGGGGGACCGCAAGGTTGAAGGGCCGACAGTGTTAGCAGAGTATTTGTCAGCTCATGTGTGAGTCTGAGCTTGATCTGGGCTGGGCATTTTTTATTAGGTATTTTAGGTATTTTTCTGGTGTGGCATTTTATGCCATTGGGGCATTTTATGCACCAGTCGGCCAGCATTAAATGCTGTCCGACCAGCATTATTGCTCCCCACTTTTTCAGCCTATTTATACTCAGTGGCTCCTCCTCAGTCAGTCACTTCATCTTCACCATCTGCAGACTCTGTGGAGAGAGGAGCCAGTGCCAGTGCCCACGCAGCCAGTGACTCACTGTTGTATGCGACTGTCTCGTGTTCAGATATATGGATTCCATTTCCCATGCATACATCTGAGTTCTCATCTGTATCGTGTTCTTTTCTTTTCTCTTTTTGTCTTGTGTTTCACCAGTTTATTTCAGCACATGTTTATGCTTCCACCGCTGCTCCACTTCTGACAGACAGGTGGCGGAAGGACTCGCAGGTGACGCGTCAGTTCTCCCCAAGGTCAACACAAGGTTGGCGGCCGTCAGCAGTCTCGCTACGTTTTTCCTGTAACATAATTGTGTAAGACAACTATAAAACTGATCTTGTTACCCCCAAGTGTAGCATGTTAGCAATGTTTCTATGCATTCTTTCGGTATGGTCATCTTCTCTTTGTGAGCCTTGGTCTGAAACAAAGGAGGACAGTAGGAGCTCTAGCACAGTCTTTGTCTGTCTATTCATCTCTCTTAGGCATGCTAGGTGGAGATTCTATTAGAGGCTTACTCTTATTGGAGTCAGTTGTGGGCAGATTGCAGAGTCAGACAATGGAGTTGATCAGTCAGCCAGCATTTATGACCAACCTGTGAGTTCTAGCAGATCTCACAAATTGCACACAGAATTTTGGGTGTATTATTTGCAGGTCGACCCATATTCATGTTCAATGTTGCTGCTGATACGTTCTATGTATAGCTTGCACATGTGGTTTGTCATTATTCAGATCATTTGAGAGAGATGCAGTCAGTCTTGTGAGGTCCTCTGTGAGAGAGACACTCATACACTCTTCTACAGATTTTACCCCGATTATTCAGTACTCAGCATTTATCATTTTCAGACTCTCTCTCTCTCTCTCTCTCTCTCTCTCTCTCTCTCTCTCTCTCTGCCTCCAAAGGACTAGCTGGCAATTGGATACCTCTCCTATTGTATGCAGATGACATTGTATTGATAGCTCACTCTCCAAAGGGTCTACAAAGACACTTCGATGCATTACACTCCTATACTTTGGACAGTGGGCTTTCAATGAACCTTGGTAAAACCAAGGTGAGAGTATTTAATACTACACCACAGTGGGTCAGGAGATCAGCACCTAAATTCACATATGGACCTGAGGAGCTGGAGTATGTGGACTCTTATATATACCTGGGAGTTTTATTCATAGGGCCCACCTTTTCTATGCAAGCGGCAGCAAACACTAGACTGACTTGCGGATACATAGCACTAGGTGGTTTGGAGAGTATGTGCACATAGGTGCAGTTCCAGGAACCTCGCACCAAGCTATGGCTCTTCGATACACTGGTTACATCCACACTACTCTATGGAGTACAGATATGGGGGCCCAATCTTGACCATTGTAGCAAATCGGAGTGCACTTATGACAGATGGAGGTCGATGGAGAAACCCCTAGTGTTGATGATATCCAAAATGATGAGTTTCGAATCCTAATGTTGTTCCTGTGAGTCAACAACCAATGCCCAATCAAATTGTTAGGCCAATGGAACGATGGATAGACGATCAAGGCTATGAGTCGAGTGCCTCTAATGTCCTTGGCGAAATTAAGGATATGATGAAGCACTACACCGACATGATTTCTGAACAATATCGGCAAATAGCTGTTGACGTCAATTTCTTGAAGAAACAGTAGAATCTGATAGGGAGTCGACTACGGAAGCTCTACTGAAATCAAGGTCCAAGAGGAGATCCCTACACATATTGTGTAGGAGAGAAGGAGAGACTCAAGAAAAAGGCCTTAGTTCCACATAAGATCATTAAGCTGAGCTAGCAACTACACTGACTGTTGTAGAGGCCCTCACTCGATCAATCGCATACATACATAGCCTATGGGACTTATCCAGACACAGATATGCATGGTTGGCTCTTGAGTCCTCCAGGTAGCTTGCCAGAGAGGGTGATACTTCATGCTGGTATGCAGAGATGTCGGCCTGGTTTGAGCTACATGGCTTTAGCATGGACAAGTTACCCCCCTTCCAATACTCCCTTGATGCACCATCTCTTGATTTGAGTAGGGTAGAGATTTGCAAGACCATCAGGATGGATCTTACCTAGTTGGATATCAAGCAAACATGATTGATGCCAGGGCAAGAGCTAGGGACAAAGATGGCTTTCTACCACAAGCATTTCCTTCATACTATAGATGATGGATTTATTGTTTACCCGAGATACATGGACACCCACCTTTCCCATGGGATCAGATGTACTATTGGCTAGTTGCGCACCTCATCACGTCAGCTAGAGGTTGAGACTAGCATATATAGATCCATCCCACCAAAGGAGCACATATGCCAGATATGTCAGTTAGAGCCAGAGACAGAGGAGCGATATATATTCCACCGTTGTCCCAACATATTATGAGATCCGTGGCCATTTCCACTCTCTCGTTAGACAAGGATTTAGATCACTATCCAAAGTCATGGATTTTACTAACCAATGATACCTTGGCCTCTTTCTCCTTGAGATACAACGGCTTCGTGACATGCGCCTCAAGAGCATAGCTACTCCAAGACACCGCCCTTTATAAAGGGAGCTCACAGACTTCTTTGCAAAGGAGACTCAAGAGACTTCAATACAGTCACAGTCCCAATCCACACGAGAGACTCTCATCGCCACAGTCCACACACAAACGAGTACTGAATGATCGGGCTATTCAGCTTAGCCGATCCAAACGTCCTAGCACTTGACACAGACACCGATGACACCTTCATAGGCGGATATAGGGGATTATTGCTCGGGCTAGAGCTAGGCCCTCCATACCCACATGAGATTGAGCTTCTGCATTGGCAAAGTCAAAGTGAGGCTATCCATGAAGTGTGGCCTTCTAAAGGTGGGAGAAGGATGTCTACCGATTCAGAGATAGATTTCCAGGCCCTAATAGACCATAAGGTCCCTGTTCTACATACGCTTCCTCAGGATCAAAACCCTAGATGCAGGGAGACAACTTCCAACATCTAGAAGGTGATCATGGAGGCCATTCTAGAGTCATATGATCTTGCAAAGATAATGACTCAGAAGGTCGACCATCCAATAGTGAAGGATCCCAACTCTCTTTCTACATCTACGGAATCTGATTTGGAGCAGGCTTGGGTGCATTGGGACAAATTGAATGCATGCATCCATTCATTCATATCTCTCATCTGCATTCCTCCTTGCCAATCTTCTTTGTGTTTGCATTTTGGCCAGTCAAAGCCTCTGGATTTCCATTCAATGGAGCATGTAGCTTGAAAATAGTCCTCTTGATTCAACACCGGGGGCACAACTCTTCACATGTGATGGTGTCAACGCTTTCAGAGGTGATTAAACAGAGTAAAACCAACCATACTTAGAGGATAGCTATGCAACTAAATAGATAGCCATATCTTTTGAGGAGATTACATTGATGCAAACTTGTTCACGTCCAATTTCCACATTTGCACCTCCAGGGACAGCTGATTCATGAGTGTCATCTAGTTATATAGATGCTCCAAGTGCAGCCACATTTACCTTGCTTGACATGAGCAGGAGGACTGCACCTGCAACAAGTGTGGCAAGACATGCCACTTCAAAAAGAATTGTCCACATAAAGGACAAGGAGGAGGACAAGAAGGAGACATCCAAGAAGGATTTCAAGTCTTCAAGAACAGAAAAGTTGCTCAATCTTCATCAGTGTTTCTACAGTTGGAGTTGTCAGATCCATCACCCTTCAAAGATGTAGCATTGATGATTCCCTTGGGTTGAGAATGGATTATCATGGACAGTGGTGCTTCCAACCACATGATTCCATCGAAGGAAGGCATTGAGCACTTACATTTGATGCAAGAAAACGTCTTCATCAGCATGGTTCTTCAATTCGTATTCAAGGCATTCGAGAGATTAAGATCATTCCAAATGGACATGGAGGTGCTTTCACATTGGAATTGCTCTATGTGCTGTTAACCTAAAGTAGGTGCATTACCAATTTAACCTTTATCAGCTCATTTCAAACAGCCCTAAAACTCAAAATTACCAAAGGTTTTATGTCCTATTAAGCAAACGCCCAAACTTTCAGGAGGATCCACATCTATAAATTAGAGAGGCTGTTCAACCACTTGTTTAATCCTGCTTTACAGATTCTCCACTAGCAGGCATCCTCATCCACTATTGTCTGCACTCCTCTACTAGTGGATACCTCAGTTTGTGGTGCAGCAAGCCATTGCCCTACTCCAAATTACTTGTCATGTCACTTGCACATGCTGCATTTGCTGCAGGCACCCTGTTTCCAGACACTTCGAAGCAGTCTGCAGCTGTCGCCAACCTTTTCAGGCTGCGTTTTTGCTGTGCATAACTATCTATGCAGTTGACGTCAACTTCTCACTAGTTACCAGCATCTATAAAGGTAGAAAAAGGCTATGTTTTGATCAGAATACACTCACGTGCATCATCTAGAGTATTTTCAGCTGCTGCCCGTCTTCTAGAGCTGCCATGTCTGCATTTTCCAGCTGCCACCTGCCCTTTTTCCTACTATGCAGGCCGCATTGCTGTCACTACTATACGATCAGCTTGGTCTAGACAATTTCTTCATTTTGATCTGCATGTAGGCAGCTAAGGGCATACAAAGGCTACCTATTGCAATTCAAGATCCATTTAGAGTACGACATATACTTTAATTCATCTGTCATAATCCACACTGAAACATAGACGTTTGAGATCTTGTATCCATTTTGCATAGTGTGTTTTCAGCATTTGTTTTCTTTCATTCTGAGTTACTCTTCACCTATGAGTTCTACTATCTATCATTGTGTTTTGTCATACACTTTGTGTTTATCTTCTTTATTCGAGTATTTATTTACATGCTATTAGAGCTAGATATACTCCAAAGACACCTTAGCCTTGATCTAAAAGCTCAACATCAAAGTAAAGTACGAATGAAAAAGGGAAGGTATCTCTTTCACAATCACCAAAGCAGTCTCCTCAAGAGCTAACTTCTTCAATACCAATACCAACTTCCATGGAAGCTCTAAGAGGCTCGCATTAGAATTTTCCAATTCTAGGGAGTGCCTTATGTAATTTATGTCGTGTGGAAAAGTGTCAAAGTATGGTGTGTCTAGGACTTCAAGTGTGGAGACACTAGGCTCTAGAGTTAAGTTAATCCAACCTAAAGAAGAAAGAATTGCAATGCATTTGTTATGTCAAATATGGGCCTCTTACATTACTATTTGGGAATTCAATTCACCCAAAATCAGTATGGAATCATTGTGTCATTGTAATTGTAGTGGAAAAGCTTTTACATAGGTTTAGCATGCAAGATTGTAAACCTATGAGTACTCCTACGGAGCCAGGATTGAAGCTTTCTATACATGATGGTAGAGAGATAACTGATGTTGCAATTTACAACCAAGCTGTTGGATGCCTTATCTATCTATGTAACACACGCCCTAACATATAGTTTGTAGTATCTCAAGTGATCAAGTTTATGCACAGCCTAGGTACAATTCATTGGCAAGTTGTTAAGCACATCTTCCGTTACTTGCAAGGTACCGGAACACATGCCTTGATATTTCCCGGGGGAAGACTTGTAGCTACATGCCTAAAGTGATTTAGATTGGGCTGGAGACTTGGATACTCAGCATTCTTGAGTCTACTAGTGGATATTGCTTCTTTTTGGGTTATTCACGCATTTCATAGCTTAATAAGAAACAACCTATACTGGCTACCTTGTCTTGCGAGGCTAAGTATAGGGCAGCCTTCATTCCAACAATTGAATGTGTATGGCTATGTAAATTGATAGCTGATCTACGAGTTTTGTTGGAGGGTCCTACATCCATACTCTTAGACAATTAGAGTACTACTGCAATAGCACGGAATCTGTGTTTCATGTTCATACGAAATACATTGAGATTCACTACCACTGTGTCAAAGAGAGATCTTATGTAGAAAAGATCAACTTGATCTCTTAAAGGATATGTTGAAGTTATTACAATGAGAGCAAACAAACATAGAGCAGAACAAGGCCTACCTCCAATTGGGCATCAAGACAATACTCCTTCCGCTTCAGCATATCATCCAAATGATCGTTTCTTTACACTTGAGGGAGGTGCACCTAAGTTAAGGTATAGAGTTTATGGGAATTCAGAACCCTCAGCTCAAGGACACATCGACACTAAATATGTACCAATCTTCAATCTAAATGAATTTGAATTGGTGAAAGGTAAAGAGCTTTTATATACTAATCCTTCCTTTATTTCTGCTGTCATACAAGTTATGGGTACAAGTATTCATGATAACCTTGACATGTGCATGTATATTAATACAAATAGAGGTGACTTGAGAAGAAAACCATCAGGTGACTCTCATACTGTTGGAAATTCAAAAAGGGAAGTTTCTTTTGATGTTTCTTTGCATTCAAACACTCCACTCATTACACCTGCATCTTACACCCAAAATCCACAAATATCTAACTTTTGAAATCCCATCCATCCCACCCTTCCTTTCCAATACAGCTTTCACTAGGCATTCACCTTTGTTACACTCCATCCCAACAAGGGGACCACAAACTTACCCACTTATCCTTTAGGTCCTTATGCTTATGCACATTTGGGTGGTGGAGGTGTATCAGTATTGGGCTTATCCCCAATACCAAGCACATATGGGGATTCCTTCAGAGGTTACTTACCAATAAGTATCCCCCTCCCCCCCCCCCCCCTCAATGTTGCCTAGTTGGTACCACGGTTTGCACATGTCCTTATCTAGTGGACCTTCTAGCTATGTTCCAATGCCTTACCCTATAGTTGGGGAAGGGTCTCATGCTCCAATACCTCCACCTTTAGCACCCTATGGTATCCCAAGCTTTATTCGTATCTTCCCACCCTGCCCCTATTATCAAACATTCAAAGTTCGTCTCCTTTATCCACCTATGCAAAAAATGCTTTCGCTAATAAGACCCATTTTTAGCGGGTCTAATTACACCATATGGTCAAATCTCGTGAGGCATGTTCTTGATTCCAAGAACTTGTGGGACCTAGTTCAACTAGACCCTTGCTAGGCTCCTCCAAAGTTTATATGCTCTTGGAAACCGCAAAATGTTTCTAACATAGTTCGGTTAATGCAAGGTCTTTTATTAGAATTCCACTCACAATTATAGCA
Organism: Lygodium microphyllum; assembly: GCF_053477565.2. Taxonomy (NCBI): domain Eukaryota; kingdom Viridiplantae; phylum Streptophyta; class Polypodiopsida; order Schizaeales; family Lygodiaceae; genus Lygodium; species Lygodium microphyllum. Next base: position 115,258,808 of record NC_141144.1, read on the forward strand.
CTTTGACCCAACATCTGAGTGGTGGGAACACTATGCGGCTCAAGATAGGACACGCCATATCAATCTCGACCATGAGCTCCAGGAGTTTAAGATTATAGGCCAAGATGACATTTAGTTCAGTTAGCAAAATATCAGCATTTACTCACCAAGTTTGCTACTACAAGGCTTCTTAAGTGCCTTGATGACTAGGTCACATTGTTCCTAAATAAACTATCACAAAACTATTTCAATATGTTCTAACAAGTGATCTCATAGTCTACTTTGCCCACATTCTATGAGTTTGAGTGTACTTCAGTGTTATGCTCAGTTAATCAACCAATTTCATAAGACTATCTCTCTCTCACCTTCAAAGGGGGCCTTGTTTCCACTTTTCAAAAAGAGAAAGAAAAGAGAAGGGCAAGAAGGACCAAAATCAAGATAAAAAACCTAGTCACTAGTGAATCACAAGGGTAGTTATAACTAAAGTGGGATGGTAGAATGTCACGAAGGAAAATACTTATATGCCCATAGTTGCCTCCGTACATGGTACGAAACGGTTTGTACGGTACGATCCATACGGTACCGTACAGTACGATTTCGTACGAAAAAACTGGCCTATTTTGGCCACTTGGCCTGCACGTGCTCTTTCCGCATATTTTCCTACGCTCCGCGTCCCGCGTTTCCTGCGCCCCCACATCCCGGTTTCGTGCGCCTTTCCAACCATCATCCATGCAAAACTTAATGCTCCTCTTTGGATTCCTTCCAGGCTCCAGCTTGCAGCCTTCCCTTTAAAGTCTAGACTTTGGATTCCTTCTCTCTCTAGACTTTGACTATTTGAACTTTGAACTTTGACCCTTCTCTCATCTACAAAAGGTGCTCCTCTCCTCCATGCTTCCACACCAATTCAGCAAGCACTTACGAGTTACCATTCTCATCTTCCTCTTTCCCGCACCCTATTGAAGCATTTGCCATTCTCAAAGAGTCAAATCTCATATCCCATCCCCTCTATCCCGTATCCTATCAAAACATTTGCCATTCTCATCTCCCATTCCCTCTCTCTCACTCTTGCTCTTTCAACTTTACCCCACAACTCTATCCCAACCCTCGGGCCTCTCGAGTCTCCCTTTCAACTTTCAAGACTCAAGTTTCAACTTTCAAGAGTCGAGAGTCGAGAGACTCTCTCTCTCTCTCTCTCTCTCGGGCCTCTTTATTCATCATCGGCACCATGACTCGTGAGAAGCACGAGGCCTTCAATTTGCATGTGATCCATGTGGAGAGGGAAAAGAAGTCCAACTTCCACCATTGGAAATCATATAATGTGTTGAGTGCTCAAGGGAAGATGGGTGTATATAATGATAATAATATACAAGGGGGCCATTGGCCTCAGTGTCTCGAGGAGCTGGGCTGGTGGTGAGCTGATGGAGTTGGAGACATTTGAAACATATATAAGAGCATGTTGTACTTAAGTGAGAGGTACAAAGTACGAACTCAAGATGCACCATGGATACTCCAATAATTTTGCAACTCCACTGGATCTGCCTTGGCAATGAAGCACCATGAGTAAGGAAATGGGACTGCTCCCCATGAAGATGAAAGAAAATGAAGAAAAATAGGCCCAGCCTGTAACCAATTTGGTATATCATTAGGACATTTCTTGAGATGCTTTATGGGATGTATTGAGGTAATTTTGGCTCAGCTTTTAGAGGTTATTTCACTGCTGTTATAACAGGGCAGCAAGCTCTTTTCTTAGAGAAACTATATGCCTATTGCTCTTGGAGGTTGTTCGGGTACTTCAATGGATGTCTTGATGTATGACTTTGATGCTTAGTATTGACATACGCTTGAATATGCTTATGGTTTGCCTTGGCAATTGATCTTGAGATTGGTTACTGTTAGGTTTTACTCACACCTACACTCACACAGGAGTGTTGGTAATCCACACGTAGTACATTGGGGCACTTTTTACTCCCCCAAAAGTCACATTATTCTTCATTTGTGTATTTATGTTACACAGTTTGGTCACTTATTGCACATTACACACGTTTGTGTGTGAATACACTTTAAGCCACTTACATAACCCTAAAGTCTAAGGGTTGTACTTTGTACTCTGCTACACACTTTTGCAATCAATGAAGTGTTGAGTAGTGACCACACACACTCTCTCTCTACAGTTTGCATACTCTCCCAAGCTGAGCTATTGTCCCTCATCTTGTCCATCTCCACCAAAAAGTGGTATCAGAGCCTTGACCACTCGGGAACCACCTTGGCCACCTTGCAGCTCACACGCCTCGGTCAGCTTGATTGCCGCCCTGCAGATTGCAGCCGTCTTGCAGTTTGCCCACCATCTCCATCCAGTTTGTGACCTGTAGTCATTTGGAAGCCACTAGCTCAGTGTCTGCCTGCTAGCTCTGCAGTGGAATCGCAGCTCCGCCCGCTCCGTTTGCCATCTCCACCAGCTGCATTGCCCCGTGCTTGGGCCACCAGCAATAGTTCCACCCACTCAGCTCCGCTCGCTCTATTTGATAGCTTTGCTTAGCCATGTCACCACATCAGCAAACCTCCGGCTCGTCTTCAGTTGCCACATGTATATTTTATTGTTTTATTCAAAATATCAGAGCCAAAGTAAAGGGATTTTGTAGGGAAAGGTCGATTTCTGTCTTAGCAAGTGCTTCAATGCACAAATTGTAGAAATTTACAAGCATTTGAGTTAGCAAATTTGGGGCTTTTGTATTTTTGACAGACATTGGCATATGTATTGAGGTTTTTGTTTGAAATTGATAGAAATCTTGCACATTGGACGGTCAAATTTTGGGGCTTTTGTGTTTTAAGTGTTGTTGAGCACTCTTATTATGTTTGGCAGTATGTTCAATAGCCCATGGGCTTTGTAATTAAAGGATTCGAACACTTTATATGCAAGTTGAAAAAGAACTTGTATGGTTTGAAGCAAGCTCCATGAGCTTGGCATGCCAAAATTGTTGCCTACTCAACCAAGGGTTCATTAATAGCCCATCAGAGTCTACTCTTTATGTATGCAAAGAGGGGGGATCCTTGCTGGTCATTTGTCTCTATGTGGAGGATCTGAGCATTCAGTTTATTCGTGATACTAGAGGCATTGGATTGTCACAGTCTAGATATATCGGTAAACTCATTGGGAGATTTGACTTCCAACATTGCAAGCCAATAAGTACATCGATGGAGAGTGGACTTAAGTTGTCTTTGCATGATGATAGTGATATGTGTGACATTCATACACATGCTCTAGCAGTTGGATGCCTCATTTATTTATGCAACACAAGGCCAGATATCCAATTTGCAGTTTCGGGCTAAAGCAGATATATACACAGCCCACACATGTTACATTGGCAAGTTGTGAAGTGTGTTTTGCATTACTTGCAAGGTACTAGGACTCTTGGATTGCTTTATGCTAGGGGGGCTTGCTGTAATTACATGCCTATAGTGATTTCGATTGGGCTAGAGACTTTAATTCTTATCATTTTACAAGTGAAAATTGTTTCTTTCTTGACTCTTTTTGCATTTATTGGCTTAGCAAGAAACAATTCACCATTGCCACATCGTCTTGTGAAGCTGAATACAATGCAACGTTCACTATAGTTAAATGTGTATGGCAGAGATGTTTGTTGACTGATCTTGACGTGTTTGTCACAGGGCCTAGCTCTTTGTTTACTAACAATTAGAGTGCCATTATAGTGGCCCGAAACCTAGTGTTTCAGACATGTAGGAAACACATTGAGATACATGATCACTTTTTCAGAGAGAGGCTACATGCATGGGATATCAACCTTGTCTACTGTCCTACCAACAACTCTATGGTAGACATCTTTATCAAAGCTCTTCCTCGCAATAAATTTGAAGCATTTCACAATGCTTTAAATTAGATCTTCTTTGGTGGATGATCCTTGTATACCGATCACTTGTTACTCTAGGGAGATTTGTTGGGTTTTACTCACGCCTATGCTCACACAAGAGTGTCAGTGATCCGCATGGACACAATGCACTTTCTACTCTTTGTAAGAGAGGGTTTTCCCCCAATCACATTATTCTTCATTTGTGTATTTATGTGTTAACCCTCAAAAGACCAAGATAGAAAAATTCGAAAGAAATCAATAGTGGAAGATGGTCCCAAGGTAAGAGGAAGATGGAGGACAAAGGTGTACTCAGAAAAATCTGAAGACATGAAGCGCAAGAAAATTCTAAAATGTAGAAGGAAGTGCTTAAGAATAAGCGCACTTTAATGTTTTAATAAGAAAAGTACCAAACACATTTTAATTCATTTTGTAAAAAAATGTCAGGCTCTCTCCCATGCAAGTTGTAATGAATGAGAGGCACGAGCTAAGACCAATGTTAATAGGAAGGAGGAGAGAGAATAGTGGAATGGACAAAGGCTATGGACCAAGAAGGGGATGGCTGCCCAAGGAGGGGATAGGGTATGTATAAAATTTAAAAAGTGAATGAAGAAGCTCATTCTTGTGTATGGACAAAGTTATTCACTTCTTGCTTCTTGCTCTTGCTTCCTTGTGTATGAAAGAGGAAGAGAGGGAGTATGAGAGAGGGAGAGTGTGTGTGAGAGTCAGGTCGCGTGTGAGCCCGTGATGAGTAGGAGGGCATGGGGGTCGTGGTGAAGCCCTGGGTGCGAGCCCGAGTGATTGAAGCTCAAAGCTTGGAGATGAAGATTGCTTGAAGCACATCTTGGATTGTGGAGCTATTGATAGATTTGTGGGAGGAGGCAACTTGATTGGATTCAATGGTAAGCTCACTACATTTGTGTGTGGGAGAGTGCGTATGGCTATGTGAGAGGTAGCCATAATTCTCGGCTTGAAACACTTGAAGCAATAAGCGATCAGTGGGTCTTGATGGTTTGCTCATAAAAGCGGTGACATTTTGGTTTGGTTCTCGAGACAAATAGATTCATGCTTGAGTGCTTGTGTGCTCCAAATCGAGTGACGAAGTAGGAGTTTGTCTTCAAAACGACACTTAGTTTTAGGTAGGAAGCGAGAGAGTTGGAGGCCATTTGATCTCTCTTTTGGATTAGTGTAGATTTAGAAAGCTTTCTATGCATTGGTTAGAGTAGAAGAACTGTATTTTGATTAAATTTGAGACATTAAGGTTTGGGAAATAAGGAAAAAGAAGGAAATGATAAGTCTTTGTATAACCAAGAACAAGGGAACAGAGAAAGAAAGGAAACATATTTTTGATACCTGAGAAGGAAAATAGAGTGTAAGGGAAGAAAGAGAGGCCACAAAAGGTGAAAAGGGGGAAGAGAGCTCATTTGCACAATGTGAGATTGAGAGAGAGCTATTGAGAGAGACATAGCTATAGGTCCAAAGGCAGTAGTAACAACAATCCTTGGCATTGTCACCTTTGAGTGCTCTAGGTATGTTCCGAGTCTCCCTTGATATTCATCGAATGAAGTGAGCACCCAAGGTGCATTAATAGGCACTGCATTTGATTTTTTGTTCATTTCATGCCATTTCGCGTGTTTTCTTGCGCTGCTTGGATGGTGACCACAAGCCTCGGATGACCATATTCCTATCAGGCTCAGACATTCAAGCCACTTAAGTTGACTCAGATGTCTGACTTGGATAAGAGTCTATTCGGACTCGGACCAACATGGCCTCGGATAGTCGAGAACATCAGGTCTCGAACGGCCGACTTGACCACTCGGACGGGTATCTCTTGTCTGAGTCTAAGTCTTACTACTCAGACGACCACTTTCCTTTAGGAGCCCATTTGGATGACCGAATCTAAGACTCAGATGATTGAGTCTAGGACTCGGACGAGTTGTCCACAACTCTAATTTTGACCATTTTTTGGCTACTTTAGGACTTGCTAGGGCCTATAGCTACCTATCCAACAACCTAAGTAGGAATCTAGACTACTAGGATGACACCATCATATGAGATCATCCACCTGAAAGGTATCTTCATCAAGAGAATTCTCAGAGGTAGCATACTCCGATAATCTCATTGTTAAACTGATGATTTTGAATGTCAACCAAAAAGACAAAGAGGACATATGAGACTATGTCACCCATGTGAGAAGTCTCAGAGAGCTTTCTATATAGCTAAGCAACCCAATGAGAGAGTGGTTTCCACCATATTTTTAACGTGATCTGCAATGAAGAACTCTTTAAGGCCTTAGTGAGCAACTCAAACTTGCAAAGGGATGTGATGGTAAGTGTCTTTGAAGAGGCCATAGGAGTAGATGACTTGCTCAGGGAGAGAAGCTCTAGGGCTACACAAAAAGGGAGCAGCACATTTAGAAACACCGAGAGAACTGTAGCATTTAGTGAACGAGTAGTTCCTAGCGAACAAGATAAAGGAAAGAGTATCGACCAGAACCAAGCGATGGCGGATCTAAAGTCAGAGCTGACTAGGCTACAAGAGTCAATATGAAGGCCAATGTGACCTTATGTGCAATATGGGCATTGTGGAGGGAACTAATTGCCGGGTGAATATCCCGATCCCCAATCTCGGTCTTGTGCCAATTGCAGAAGATTCGGGCATGATGTTGTGCACTGCGGATTACCAAGACAACTGCCATATCAGTAACCCTATGCTAAGCCTTACTATCCAAGAGTTAGGTAGGCTTACCTTGGAAGGGGAGCCCCTTTGGCTCTACTTGCACCTAACGAGTCACAGCCAACCTCTCCAAGGACAGACATTAACCCAATGGGAATCCCTAGGCCAATAGAACCTATGGTGACCCATCCACCAAGCGATGCTCTAGTGCACTTTGTGGAGGAGCCACTGGAGTAAGACTCATATGTGATCTCATGTTGATGGACTTTAGGCGTGTGCTGGTCATGGCCTTAGATGGAGGAAAAGGTAGAGGCCTAGGAGAAGGGCAGAACCATGAGCCCGTAGCATGTTGAATGTGGCCATCCAAGGTATATCTTATCCTAGTGCCTTGAAAAGGAGCAAGAAAATAGGAAGAAGGTTGACTTGAGATGCCCCGAATATAGAGTTACACACCTTTTCGCAAATTGCCCTAAGGGAAAACCCTCCACTAGTTTGGCAATCATGCCATCTGTGCCACTAAATCTCTTTTGTGTCGAGTCACTTGACAATGATGTCACACCCATCTCCATAAATGTCATGACGAGCTCAAACAAAGTAGGCCAATATCTCATCACCTAGACCTAATAACCTAGATGTATCCTCTATAGGAAAAAAGAGCCAACGAAGGAGGAAAAAGTGGACTGAGGCAAAATAACGCTAAAGATAGAGAGTGAGACCATGTTAACAAAGGGAAAATAGGTAACTGATGCAGAAGTAGAAACATTTGCTCTTAAGACGAGAGAGAAGGGAAGTGCTAAGGTTGGAGAGTACCTTGACCCAACTAGTAGCTAAAAGCCGTGGATAAGGTCAAGGAATGGACAAAAGAAGCACAAGCTCACTTGCGAGATGTTGCACCTATTTTTGCAATGAACTCTGAACCGTGAGCCCACTAGTCTCTCCCACGTACTTGAGAGCAGGAGAGGCAACACCACCATATGCACAACCGCATGGGCAGAGCATGGATGTCGCGAATAGGTGGGCCACCCAAGAGCATTGACTAGAAGCCCATGAAGCTGAGGAGGGAAAGACAATTGTCAATTTGCTAACCACACTAATATCAACTCCTATGACATTGTTTGCTTAGGCGAAACCTCCACTATGGCAAGGATTGAGGTGATGGGTAGAACAACTTGATAAACATGAACAACAAGACTTTCCTGATCATGATGTCGTGATATACATGCTAAGTATAACACTGAATCCAATGTCCAAGCCCCCACAAGTGAACACTTTTGGAACGGCACTGAGATGCACATAGTCTTACCTGACATTGCCCCCGAAGACACTACGTGGAAGCGGATTGTAGATATAGGAGTTGTAGTGAATGTACTTAGCCATTTAGTCTTGCAAGCTTGAGGGAACCCACCATGTAGTCCTAGAAGCTTGAGGAAACCCATCGGAAGAAACTGTACGGTTCAATGTCACTCTAGCGAATGGAATGAATGTTAGAACTTTTGGAGTTCTGAAGGACTAGTTTTTAAAGATAACAGGAATCCAATTCTCCAAGAACTTCATAGTTATGAAGGGAGTGGATTATGATATTGTGCTAGGTAGATCTTGGATGAGGAATCCGAGAGTAATAGAGGACTGGAGTAATGGCCTGCTGTTTTTAGGCAATAGATTAGAAGCAGTCCCAGTAGATATGGACACTTGGAAAACCTCACCTGTGGACCTAGATGCCATCTTTGCCATGCTAAAGGGTGACTCAAAGGCTAGACACGATTATGGACCTATATCAGAGTACATTCCCTATGAGCGAGCATGGATGCATGTGTTGGGAATATCCCATTCTCGGAAGGGGTGGATGAATACAAGCAAGCTGTATATTCAGCCAGTAAGCCCAACAATGCCAAAACTTCAAATCTACCCACAGTATCCCTATGCATGATGGCCAAGAGTTCCACCAGCTGACTAACACCAATCACCTATCATGTTCCAACTAACAAATTGAAACTCCATAAAATCCTTGAGTGCCTATTATGTGAGCTAGTTGGCAACCCAATTGCACGCTTAAAGCCCCTTAAGAATTTCATGGAAAGCAAGAAGTGGTGATGGACTAAAATGCGTGACTTAAAACTTGTCAAATAAGTAGAATCTCATGACAAGTGAGAAAAAACTTGATAACATGAATCTTGAAACGATGCACATTCCAAGTATGAGGAATTCGAGGATGAGTGCGAAGATTGTGGCTACACCAATGAGGGAAGCGAAGAGAAAGTAGAGACCATAGAATATGACACGGATGGAAGAACGATTGAGTAAATTAAAGTATACACTAAACGTTGAGAGGTCAACACGTTTAGAGTGAACAAAGGAGTTGCCAAGGTAGATTGCGATCGAGGTTGGCTAGAATGCCTAGAGGTGGTATATTATGAGCAAGTTGGATTAGTTCAACTTTGCACAACACCATTATTTGGGGTGGAGTTAGCCTTAGAGCTACGACCATCAGGGGAGACATCCTCTTCTAATGAGGATGGAAAGTATAACTTCAAGTTAGAAGTGAGCTCTGATAGTGACCTCGAAATGCCTCAACCACTTGGGTCCAAATGCACCAAGGGGGACCTCCTAGTCCACCTAAGGTGCAAGAGACTAAAGGAGGTGAGAGGAAAATAGTCAAAGTCTTTAGAAGTTGAATGATAGAAGAAATCCTAGGACCTGCCTAAGTGCTTCATGAAGTTTAAGAAGGGCGATTGAATATTGGTGTTAGTAGGAGCTAAGCAGAAAAGATAAGCAAATGAACCCATCGAAGGACCAACCAAAGTTAAAGAAGTCAACATGGCGAGAGAAGAGGACACGCCTTTATTTGTGTACATAGCGAACAACCTAACTGAGGAGGAGGAGAATGATCTCATTAACCTCTTAAGGGAATTCTCTGACTTGTTTGCGTGGTCCTTAGATGAACTAAAAGGAATAGATTTGAGTATTGTGACTCATAACATCCCTATGACCCGTGATACAATACCAGTTAAGCAACGACCATATGTGATGAATCCTAAGCATACACGTGTAGTGAAGGAAGAGATTGATAAGCTATTGAAGTCATGATTCATTTATGAGATAGAGCACACGGGCTGGGTATCACCCATAGTCATAGTCATAAAAAAGAATGGGAAGATTTGAGTGTGCGTAAACTATAAGATCCACGTAACCACAAAGAGAGACAACTACCCATTACCATACACTAAGTACATGCTAGAGAGAGTGGCAAAAAAGAAAGGCTACAGTTTTTTGGATGGTTTCTTAGGCTATAACCAAGTGTAAGTTCATCCAGGTGACAGGCACAAGAAATGGTTGAAGTATTCGTTTGACGTATATGTTTACACCAATTGGGAAAAACACTTAGAGAAGCTATGAATAGTCTTTGAACAGTGTAGGCAATACAACCTCTCACTGAACCCCTCAAAGTGCCAGTTTTGGTAAGGCATGGTTATATTTTAGGGCACGTGTCAAGGAATGGGATATCCACAGACTCCTCAAAAGTCAGGGTAATCGTAGACCTTCCCTCTTTGATCAACTTCAAGGGAGTTCAATGCTTTTTAGGCCACACAAGGTACTAGTGGTGTGAACTATGCATTGATCGCAAGACCTTTGTACAAGTTGTTGACAGTATTTGAGTGTATCGAAGAATGTTAGTAAGCCTATGAAAGGCTTAAACAGGCTTTAACTTCAACCCCTATCTTAAGAGTCCTAGATTGGTTGATTAACTTTCATGTGTACATTGATATCTCAAAGTTTGTTGTGGGGGCCATGTGCTAACTTGGGGAGCATAACCTTGATTATCCAGTGAGCTTTGCTAATAGACAATTCACTGATATAGAAATGAACTATTCCACAATAGAGAGGGAAGGGTTAGCCATGGTATTTGCCGTCAAGAATTTTAGACACTATCTTTTGATGACACCCTTTACCTTCTTTATGGATCATTGAGCATTGCTTTATCTTGTGAATAAACCATGCGCAACATGACACATTGCTCGATGGTTACTTCTACTTTTGGAATTAGACTTCTATGTGGTAGTACACAAAGGAAAACAACACTATATGGCAGAACACATGACCTACATATCCACATGTGAAGCAACTAGACAGGGCATTAGTGATGACTAGATGCACATCTTTTTAGAATGTTCATTGAGCGAGATTTGTTTAGAGTAGACCCCACATCTTACTAGGGGGATGACATAGTCCACATCCTAGAGAATGAATTGCGTAAACGACCCATAAAAAGAGCTAGGTTAAGGAGACTGATCTTGAAAATCTAGCCCTATTAGTTGATCGCAGGTCAATTACATCGGTTAAGACATGATGTACTTTTAAGGAGATGTGTTTGTGAACATGAAATTATGATGTGCTTACAGAAGCACATGGAGGGATTGTTGGAGGACATTTCAGTGGAGACATCACAATACGCAAGGTACTCCAATCTCAATTGTGGTGGCCAATGCTATTCTGCAATGTAGCTAAGTTTGTGAATCACTATGATTAGCGCCAATGGACCAAGGTTCCAATTCATAAGGACAAAATAGAGTTAACCTCGATAATCGCGCACTAACCATTTGAGAAATGGGAAATTGACTTCATTGGTCCAATCAGCCTTATGGCACAGTACTAACAAGCCAAGTACATTATTGTTGCTATAGAAAATCTCACCAAGTGGACGAGGCTCGAGCAATTCGCAAAAATAATGCTAGGATCACAAACAAGTTTCTTTGAGAGCAAGTAATATCATGATTCAATTGTTTCATAGAATTGGTTAGTGACCAAGGCACATACTTCATCAATGAAGTGGCTGATCACTTGCTTTTCACCTTTTTGATAATGCATAGAAAGTCCTCACCATATTACCCTCAAGCCAATGATCAAGCCAAATCCATGAACAAGATCTTGGTGAATGTCCTAACAAAGGTAGTCTCTGCTTCATGTAGCGATCGAGACAACAAGCTTATGACAACTTTATGGGCATTTAGGACGGCCTACAAAATAGCCATAGAACAGACCCCATTCAAATTGACCTACGGAACTGAAGCTATTCTACCAGTAGAGTTTTTTTGCTCCAAGCTTTAGAATAGCAGCCCAAGAGAGATTGGAGGGTTAAGAAGCATGGACAAATCGACTGATACAGCTAGAACGCCTATCTGAGACTTGTCTCATTGCAACCCATGCCCTAATTTGTGAGAAGGCACGATGAAAGAGTTGGTTTGACAAACATGTCAAACAATGTGACTTTGGTCAAGGAGACCTAGTCTTACTGTGCTTTGTTAAGAAACACAAGCAAAAAATGAAATTCAAGGGATTGGGACCTTTCAAGGTTTGCAATATGAGTAGAATGGGCAATGTGGAACTTGAAACCCTAGAGGGGGAGGGGATAGGATTTTTCAATGGAAGTCGCATAAAAAGGTATTATCCTCTATCACATCCACTTCATGGACCTCTGATGATAGAACCACCAATGAATGTGAGAGTTGCAACAATCACCGAACTAGAGGAGGAGAATGAGGAAGCAGTAGCACCAGCCTACCTGCAAATGATTGTGACCGCTCAAAAAAGGGATACACTTTTGATGCACTAATTGATGAGGGAGTTGACTCAAGTATCTTAATGTATGATCATTGGATTGCTATGGGTCAACCTTGATTGCAACCAACCTATGCAAAACTTAGCCAATTTGGTGGGCAACCATATCTACTCTTGGGGAAATGCAAACTAATGGTTTCTATCAAGACTGAGAGTCTACCCATCGTTTTTTATGTGCTAGATAACAAGCAAAGTGTTGGTAAGGAATCATTGTTGGGTTGTGTGCTCAAAAAATAAGTTCATTGTAATGTTGACTACGACTTGCAGTGCATCTACATTTCCATTGCCAATGTTAGAATAATAATAACTTTCAGCAACCAAGGGCACCACAACCATCCGAGAGCCTATAGTGCCAATAGTAGTTAAACCTAGTGTCAACCCTAAGGAGGGGGTAGTGTACCACAACGTACTCCCATAGCAAAGTCACACCAACATCTAGAGACCACAACCAAAGCTATGATCCAAGCACTCAAGTGGGTCCCAAAGTATAGACCATAGCATTACAAAGGTCGATCGTTTAGAACTCATAGTTTCCATGCCTCACACTCTTGGCCTAAATGGAGGAGTTGACGCTCTTATAGTTCACAGATGACTAGGTTGCGCTGGGTCCCAAAAGCCCTATTGTGAGCCTAAGGTTACTATGAAGGTAACACCTTGGTGTGGTTGCCTAAACTTTCAAGTGGCATGTATGATCCTCAATCTCATGCTCCAAAAACTAAGGCCCAGAAATGTTAATCTCAACAGGGGAGGAGAAAAACCAAAAGGTAGGGTGCTCAATCCATGAGTTCTCCAATGGTCTATTGATCCAAAGCTCAACCAAGAACCCATGAGCAATCATTCATGAATGAGCTCTTGTCTAATGACTTTGATGTGATTACCACTGCAAAAACTGATGAAAAAAAGCCAATCGAACTCCAAAATTTTCAAATCAAACTCACCATACCCAATGTGAATCCCGAAGTGGAAGCACCATGTAACAACTTGTTCAGTCCAACTAAACCAAAGCCATTAGCAAGCCTTAGGCCGTTGTAACGGCGACGATTCATCCTTAAAGTGGCTTTCAACATGGCCCTAGACACAAGGGACGACTTAGTAACATGCATCCAATGATTGGACTCCGTTTGGACCTAGGCCTACTTGATGAACCCATAGCAAACGAGGTACATTCCTTGCCATGTTCTTGGGAAGAATACGAAGTCATCTTTGCTAAGGTCTCCACCATTGTCGAAGAGATGATTGCCAATGATATCTCACAAGAAAAGGCCTTAAGCCAACGCTTAATTACCTCCTACAAGAAGAGCGGAATTCCCATGCCCCCATAGGAACTTGCTAAACTTCAACTACTAGTTGAGTTTGAGTCCACTTTCTTACGTAAATGGTATACTTTGTGCATTCAATGGGCTCGAGGGTTACCAATGCAGAGCAACAACATGCCATCAAGACTTCCAAGTATGACCCGACATATGTGGCCCCAACCTCATTTATAGTATTAGCCATGACAAGAAAGCGGCCATTTGATGACAATATCATACTACATCTATACTTGGATAGAATCCTAACCGAGGAGAAACTCCACATTGAAGCCAAATCAACTAAGGCAACCTTTTGACCGACAAGTGGACATTTGTCCACAAGATATGGACTATCATGCAACACTAGGGTATAACTCAGAATTTTATGAGTGGCTCTTGAAAAAGTAAGGCACACCATGGATGTATTGAAGGCCCTTACATCTTGATTTCCACAATCCTAGGAAGTATTTTCATCATTTCGAAGGGGTTGGGGGTGAAAGTGGAAGATAAATGAAAAATCGAAATAGGAGGAGTTAAAACTCTGAGGAAAATGATGAATGGTTCTTCTTCTTTTCATAAATATGCTCCATGAAGTTCTTGTGTAAAATGTATGGATTGATGAATGTGGAAATTCTCATTTTGTGCTTTGTACATTTCATCACCTAATACTGATCCTTCTAGTCACTTTACCTTCTATGCAAGAAAAGTCCCTTAAGGAGAACTAATTGTGGATTGTTGTGTGGTGACAAGAACCCAAATGCAGGGCAACATGATAAAGCCAACATTGGAGGAGGAACATAGAAGATACGGTTTAGCCATGGAGATACAAGCATTCAACCAACTAAAATACTACAGTATCCACAACCTGGGGGGTTGGTGACATCTGAAGAGGCCATTAGTGGATGATAGAACGATGCAATCTTGCCAAGTACTTGGAGAAGGTGGGACAAGACATCAACCATAGCAAAATGCACTGAGTTTTTGAAGACCTTTGATGCCTAGAAGAAGAGCGACACAATAATCGTTAGAGAATGAGATGCCACTAAAAGGGTGGAAGTTGCACTTAGCCCAAAAATTGTGGAGAAGGCCCTAGAATTAGTTAACAAGCTAGAGGAGACCGAGGAGGGACGTCTATGGGATGTTGGGGATGGATAAGAAGAGGGTCTATAGGAATGATGGAATTAGCTTGGCTGACATCCTCGATCCCACTATTCGACTGCAAGCAAAAATGGTTCATACCCTCTTCTCTAGCCAAAGATACAATGCTATCATGAACAGAATAGGAGTGCCATTGCTTGAGAGCCTTGCAGTAAACGCACTGGACGAGGTAAATTGGAACACTTACATTCAAAAAACAATCCAAGCATCAACAAAGGTGCTAGCAACATTGCCAAAGTCAGCAAGAGAGAGTCTTCGGCTACCATAGTAGAGTCAGAAACGAAAAAACTAGCTTCCAAGACATCATCCGTAGGGTTTGGAGAGGTCCTAATAGCTATAATCCAGGAAGCCTTGGGAGAGGTGGAAAGAGAAGTAGTGGAGAGAACTCTGGAACCATCACCAATCCAAGAGGAGCATCGTTTTTCCACTCCAGTGAGCCCCCCTATTTCATTCTCAATAGAAGAGCATGGGTAGGAAGAATTCAACAAGGATTTGCAGGACAAAACAAAATGACTTGCTAATGATAAAGAGGTTGACTAACCCTCACAACAACAAGAAAACTAGAGTGAAAGGATAGTTTAGGAACATCAAGGCTCAGAGCTATCAAGCCAAGAAGGAAGAAGGAAGATCACACTAAAAATTCCCATTAGGAGAACCCAGTCTACAACAAAAGAAATCGGAGAACTGCAAAGGTTGGAAGAAGAATCTAGGAGGTTTGAAGAGGAGCATAAGAAGAAACAAGAGGAAGAGGAAGAAATATTGAGACAAGAAGAGGAGCATATAGCCTTGGCCATTAGAAGATCAATGTAGCAACCCTCATGATCTCAAGACTTGCCTATAATGAGCCATGTACAAGATGACATGCCAAGCACAAGTGTAGCAGGGTAGAAGAGACAGATGGTGGTGGAAGGCAAGGGTAAGGCCCCTCTACATGCAACCCCACCAGTCATGGCCACCTCAACAATCACCCCGGCACAAGGAACCACCGAAGGGGCAGCTAATGAAAGCAATGCCATGGCTTGAATACAATACTTGGTGAGCAAAATGCAAGAACTTGTGCCTGTATCAAGCGAAGGAGCCCCCCTTGCAAGAACTAAAAGGCTAGCAGCAAGCTGACATTGAATCATGACAAGGACTGAAGGTACCCCGCTTGGAAGTGTCAACTACTTTAGTTCCCCTAACCATGTGCAATACAAAAGAATATGATGAGTTAGTAAAAGCTCTTTAGAGCTAACTCGACAAGATGATTGAAGAGAAAAAGGTTGCGCTTGCAAAGCTGGAAGAAGAAAAGAATGCCTTTGCAGTCTACAAGGTAGAAAAAACGAGGATAACGACCATCATAAATAAAAAGATGATTGTATTAAAAGAGGCCTTAAAGGGAAGGCAAGGAGAAGAAAGCTCAAACGATTTGTACGATGAAGATAGAGACAATCATATAGCTCTAGAAGAAATATGTGTATTCAACTCTAGGGAAAACATACGCTTAGAGTTGGAAAATGAGGAGCTGAAGAGGCAAAGAGAGGAGGTAAGAAAAGAGCTGCATGTGGCAAAAACACAAAAAGATGAAGAGGCCATGAAGAAGATGGTAGAGATGCATAACCAACTTCAAGCATCTCTTGACAAATAGGCAATAGTAAGAGAGTAAGTAGAGTGTTGAAACTAGAAAAAAAAACAAATGCATGTATTGTGGTGGGAGCATGAGTAGGTAATCCCCGCCGACAGGATTAAAGTGTTGGGGCGCCATGAGAAGAATGGGTTCCAAAGGAAAGGATACCCTGAACTTCCAATGATTTACCAATTCCTGAAGATCCATGACCCGAAACCATACTTTTATCCAGTTCCTGTAGATAAATGTAATACAACATTATTCTCTCCAAACTAAATGTAAACAGTTGGCTTACCATTCCAAGACATGTTGTATTTTGAAAGGGCTATGCCCATATAAATACAATAAGACTTCTTTTTATCAATGTCTGTTTCGTCATTGAGAATTGATAAGAAGTTAAGTGGTTAGATTACTTGGATTGATTGCTGAAATGGAAACGAAAATGAATCACAGCATTTAACGAGTAATAACGATAAGAAATCTTTGTCCAAGCACAACCCCAGGTACAGGTTCCCAGTTCGCCTCCTACATCAAGTACTGCTGTAATCCAGGAGAAGAAATTTCTTCTCAAGCAGATTAAGCCACCCAAATTTGACGGGAGAGGCAGGTCCGTCCAAGCAGATGCTGAAATTTGGATTGAATCCATGGAGGATTACTTTGAAGCAGCCAGTACTGCACCCGCCAATCAAGCTATGCTTGCCAAGCTGAAGCTCACTGGCGAAGCCACGCTTTGGTGGAAGCAATGGTGCAGAGATCAAGGGATTGCAGAAGGATCCGTTACCTGGGAGAAGCTGAAGAAAGCCGTGCAAGGAAGATACTTACCACCTGCATATCGCGCGCAGAAAATGAATGAGTTCTACGAGCTAAAACAGCTGGGACTCACTCTCGACGCATACTACTCCAAATTTGTCTCACTTCTTAAGTATGTGCCACAGATGGACATGACACAGCAGGTGTCAAAATTTTATGCTGGTTTAAACCCACCAGTGAATACCCGTCTCGAATCGATGCACCCATCAGATCTTCAGGACGCACTCATTCGAGCTGCCTCTATATATACTCGAAAGAGTGTTGCTCGTTAACTTGAATGTATCAACATTCACCTACACAATGCATATAAGATTGTAAATGCTAAAGTGTAAATTGCAAAGTATAAACTTTAAAGTCTAAAACAACAAAATTTAAATTTTATGGTTAAGTGTTGATGTTCTTTTGACTGCTCATGCTCATCATAGCCCTCATCATGCTTAAGTTAGTGCATAAATACACTAGCCACTCCTATTGTGTGCTAAGGTGATTGCAAATCTTCGTGTGAATAAGAGAATAGAGATTCTAGTTTCTCTCATATGCACCTGAAGAGCAATCCTAAGCAAGGACTCTCATGGCTAAGGGTTGAAGGGTCTCTAATGTATATCCAAAGTTTTGCCACCAAAATAAAGGCTTCACAAGTGACTCTCTCCTCTCCAACAAGTGCAAGAAGCAAAACCAGCATGCCCTTCTGATCTACATAACATCCTAGCTCCTCTAGCATTACATTGTGGTCATCCATAGGGACCACACGAGTAAAATAAGCAAGTTGGCTCAAATGGAGCTCTCTATCATCTACGACCATCGGTGACTTGTAGGTTAGATGTACCAATGTAGTAAAACCATGGGCTTTTGCATCCATACCCATCTTCTCTTTGCTATCTCTAGAATATAAGCACACCGTGTCTCTATAATCACTATGCAAGTGTATGCCTCCACCAATTCTACTTTAAAGAAGTGAACAAGAAGGCCCGTGGTGGACCCCTTGCAATCACTCATACATAATACTCTGTAAAAGGGAGTCATGACAATGACAAGGGCCTGGACTTTCTGCCAAAATTGCTCATTAAGGCACACACACTATATATTTTTGGCCTCCTCTATCTCATGCTCATCCTACTCATTCCATAGAGTGGACACCATTATCTGGCACAAGGTAGGTGGACCACACCTCATAAACACCCTCGAACAACAATCACATGTAAGAAAATTGGGTCAAAGAAGGCTTCTTCAACTCAAGTGTGCTATGATCATGATACATCACAAGCACCTTTACCTTTACCATGAAGAAAGTGATAACTGATGTAGCTTTGTGGACCACCCTCTTAACCCACTTGAGCTTTCCAATGTTCTCCTCCATGAGAAAGTCCAAACAATGACTTACACATGGAATCCACACAATCATGGGAAACTTGGCCTTAAGCAAATGGCCCATACATTGACAATTCTATGCATTGTCGATAACAACTTGCAGCACATTCGAGGGGCCCACCTACAACCATAAATTACAAGTAAGTAAAAATACTTGGAGGTTAGAGAGAGAAAGAGAGAGTTGAGCATTTCAAGTTTCAACTTTCAATATTCAAGAATAAAGAGAGCTGGGGGGTTGGGGGGAAAGAGAGAATCGAGATAGATATTCAAGAGAATACAGAGATAGATAGTTATGCATAAATTATAATGAAAGAAAGTGAAACAAAATTTAAAAGACAATGTATACCTCAATGATAGGTTGCCGAATGTGGAAGTATATAAATGCACATGTCATTTTCCTCCCCCTCTTGTTGGTATCTATGGCATGTAGAAAGTAAGTGCTGAGTGGACATGAGACAAGTATGTTGATGATGCCCCATTTCTTATGATCACTCAATCCATCAATGAGAATGGATCAAGCATATTTTATCCATGCTTCCCGAATAGTGTTAAGGGCTCTTTCATTTCTCTCCTCTTCATCATTATTTTTTGTCCTCATGTTGTATGTTACACAGGTTCACATCCTTCAAAATGGACCCACATTGGCAATGCCTTTTACGATCTTCTTCCATTGCTCTTGCTTTAGGTCATTGAATGCAAGATTGCACTCAATCACCATGCGTGCGATTTCAATGTCTGCAAGTTGTTACCTTTATCTAAGAAAGGTAACCAATTCATGCACATGATCAAGAGCTTGAGAGAGAGAATTCTCTCTCCAGTGCCACATGAGTCTCCACTCTTTGTCTTTTGCTAGATCCGGATGTAGATGTGGAGCCCCCACCACCAATGTTAGAGGGATCTCCCATATTGGTTGAAGATATGACCACATTCGATGCTTCCTCAGGCATAAGAGTTGGTGTTGATATGCCACTTTCTCCTCCTCTTGTGGACCCCCCTCTCATCTTGGTGAGAATGTCATCTGCAATGATTTGAGGGATTTCCTTGCATGGAGCAACATGTTCCCCTATCTTGGAAAGATGTTGGAGAAGTCAAGTTGCACCACTTGTATACTGCTTCTACTTGCATGTCCAATGGTGGGAGTTAGAATTTTGTGTGGCCCTTGATTAACTGTTTGAGGTGGTGGAGGCCAAGAATGTATTGCATGGATGATGGGGCCTTCGAAGTGGGTGGGTTGCAGCCTTTTTTTGTACCTGAAAAGAAAAGATACACTACCTGGGGGTGTGTCTGCCTTACGATGTGGTGCATTGTGCTTGTGCTAGTGGAACTAGGAGTTGGGCTGAAGCTTGGGTGTTGTCCCACACTTGAGGACCTAGTTCGTGCATCGTTGTAGCTACGGTGTGTGACTTAGGGAGACAGGTCTAACCGAGTGTGACCTCCCTCGATATGTCCTACCCTTGATGTACCCTAAGTGTGATGAGGGGAATCGAAATGGACTTGGGAGTTAGAGACGGAACCGGCAGACCAAAGCCACTAGATGTTGCTAACTTGAGGACCCCTAGGTGCAGTGTCTGTGGCCTACTTGGAGCGAGATCGTTTGGTTGCTCTTTTTGTGATTTCCTTTTGTGATCTCTTATTAGTTTCCTTTGCTTTTCTCTTTTTGTTGTCTTTTCTCTCCTGGTCCGTTCTTTTCTTTTCCTTATTCTTCTCCTTTTCCTTAGTCTTCATCTTTGCCTTTTTTTTGCCACACATTGATTCAACCATAGAATAGATATCTTGGCCGGCATTGGAGGTCAAAAAGAGTGGTGGGACCATCCTTGTGTTAAAAACCTCCCTTTAAGGAGCCTTTGCTTGCTGCCCCCTTTCAAAAGTTAGCCCTGCATTTTCAGTCAGCCTTTACATCTCTTCTCCCCTATCCT
This sequence comes from Lygodium microphyllum, assembly GCF_053477565.2. Lineage (NCBI taxonomy): Eukaryota > Viridiplantae > Streptophyta > Polypodiopsida > Schizaeales > Lygodiaceae > Lygodium > Lygodium microphyllum. Next base: position 115,279,089 of record NC_141144.1, read on the forward strand.
CTGGTGGCTCTGCTTTTGTGGGCCCTACAATTTGTGTTTGGTTGTGTAGCCCATGCCTTTGAGCCCTGTGAGTGATCTCCAACTTTTTCTTTAAGGACTCAACGGCCTTCTCTTCCTCAAATTGTGTGGCACCCAAGAGAGTGCAGAGGAAGGCGTGTTGTTAGGCTTTCAAGGTCACTTGTGTGGCCTCTATTGCCTTGCTATCTGCTAGCACTTTGTTGCCTTTTGCAAGGGCTAGTCGGTGCGCTAAGGAGGTCACTCTTTCTTTGCTCTAGTCACCTAGTCATCTACTTTTTTCCTCATATCTTTCACAATTTTGTTGTGCTTGTAGGCTAATGCCTTTGGCCATCTCTCGTGTTCTTTGATTTCTCTTTCCAAGCACTGTTGTTCTTCAAGCTCGGAGGCTAGCCTTTGTTCCAGCTTTGCTATATGATTTAGGTGCCTTTGACTTCTCTCTTCTTCTACTGCTACTAGTTGCTCTGTGGCATCTCGGATTTTTCATTTTCTTTTTGCAACTCTTTATACAGCGACACTGGCTCATCAAAATTGCGTTGTAGGCTCATAGGACAGTGTGCTTCTGCGGTGAGTTTTGCTTGCCATTTCTCATCTTCTTCTCCCTTGGCATCGAGATTATCTTTTAGCTCGATCTCTCTTTGATAAATGGCCGTGGCGGGTTCTTTCTAATTGAGAGGTTGTCATTGTCTCCCTTTTAGCCTCGAGCTCTCAGTCATGGCTATCTTCTTGTCTTCCTTTGCCCATTCCAGCAGTGAAAGGAGTTCCTGCACATAGGCATCGTAGGTTGTTGACAACGGTAGTGCGGAGGGACCAATGGTTGTAGATACTTCTATCTTCAATCGTTTGAGGTCTCGTCTGTATTCCATGTCTATAGCTGTTTATCTTTGGCTCTTGTTCACAAGGGTTTTGACACTCACACCTTGAGTTGCCTCTTTGTTGACCAGGAATCGCACCCATGCCACAAGGTTGCTAGCATCTACCATGGTAGAGGACTCTTGGGTGGGTGCAGTGACCGGGGTGGCATGTAGTAGGACAATTGGAATAGGGTGGATCAAACCTTTGCTCTTTCCCTTAGCCATTGAGGGTGGTAGGTTTTTGGGTGCCTTGGAGCTAGTGTTGGACCTTCGTGTTGGGCTGGGCTCATGGTTGCCAACTCTTCTTGCCTTGAAGGTTGCTCCACTGAGGAGGCAAATAGCAAGAGCTATGTTTTCTTCCTCCTTGAGCTCCACCTCTTTCTCCTTAGCTCTTCTCCTTCTCTCATCCTCAGCTCTTCTAGATTCCTCTTTTATTCTCTTTGCCTCATCCCTTTCTTTTTTCTTTCGTCATTATTTCGTGCTTTTGGGCTCACTTTGTGCTTTGTGTAGATCTATTTTCTTCTTTTGCTTCCTCTCTTCGTTTCCTTCTTCTTTTGTGGAGTCTCTTTCTTTGACTTCATGGCCCCTCCTTAGCCAGATCGTACTTTTTGCTCTCCTTTGTCCTCACTCACAGTCCTTTCACATAATTACTCTTGTCCTTGGTGTGGAAGGGACCTGTCCACCTCGTCGTCTTGTGCTTTCCCTAATGATTCTCTTATGATGGTTGTCAAGATTCCTCTGAAGCCAATGGTAGAGGACAATGATTTCGTGGATTTGGAGGTTGGGGAATCTCCCCTTGAGGGTCTTCCATTAGTGGCTAAGGCTTTTGCCGATGTCTCTATTGTCTTCCTCATGAAGCATTGAGGTTTACCTTGTCGAAGGATTGGGCAGCAATGCTTTCCAGCATTGGTACATTGATTATGTTCATCAATGCATTATACTACTGATTGGAGAATAGAGCATGCAGCATTTTGGCCTGGATTCACACCTCGGGGTCAGGGATGTCGGCTAGGCTGATGCCATCATTTGTGTGGACGATCACTCTGTCCATCCCCAACATATTGACACACCTTGCTTTGGATTTTTTTCCACTTTGTTTGATAAGCCTAGTGCTTTTTGTACCACTTCAAGGCTCAGCTTGATTTGGTGGGCTTCATTTTCTATGTGCATCGTGACAATGCTCCAATTTTTGTGGAAGGTCCAAAGGAACTCGGTGTACTTCTCATAGTCAATGGCTTGACCGACCTTTTCTATGTACTTCCGCAGCCTGCACTGCTTCACCAATTGTTGAATGGCTAGTTCCTCCAGGACTGTCTTCTAGATTCATGATATACTTGAATTTGAGTTTATTATAAGCCCCCATCTCCAACAAGAGGCCGTATTTTGCTTGCTCCTCCTCCAAGAATGGAAGTTTGCTACTTTTATCTTGACCTGCCATAGTGGATATGTCATAATGCCATAGTTCACCATTAGTGTCCTCAAGGTAATTTCTTGCAAAAAGGTGAGTAGGAATTGATTATACGTTCTAGGGAAGAATAACGTGCTTAATTACAAAGAATAACATTTTTTTCCTTCAAGCATTTCAATTATTCCAAAGATTTTACAAGTTTTCATCAGTCGTGAGTTGTTTTTTATAGACTCTCTTCCGCTATTGGTAATTGATGAAGGTTTCATTTGTGCGTTTCATTCACCCTATGTGTTCACATGTTTGATTCCACCTTGCCCAGAATCCTTCCTAGCATTAAGGTGTGAGGGATCAAGGGCATTCAAGACTGGCTTGTGGTGTTTTACTTCCACATGAACTAATCATAGAAGTTTGGATTATATTCAAGATTTGCATAGTAATTCATATCAAAAGGGCGGATGTATACATGCATGATGTAGATGAGGACATAAGTGATAAGGTCACCAGAGTCAATCTTGCCAGCTATGTGTAGCTCTTCTTCAGTAAGGACTCATTCTACGTAAGGGTGGCTCATGACATGATCTTCTAGTGATCGATTACGAGTGATGGCCAATACCCTAAAAGTGGGATCATATTCAGAGGTCTTAATAGCGTGTTGCTGCTCAGCATTAGTCATCATTTGGCAACCTTCTTGTTTTCACTTGAGTCTGAGAGCATACCACTTGCATAAGAAGGATGAGTCATTATTAGCTAGCTTGCAAAGTTCGTGGCTTGTGACAGTAGCTCTACTCTTATTGTGGGAGGTGATCGGGCATTGTTTGAGGGCTTGATCTTGAGATATCTCAACATCAACGATCAATTCCTCTATGACCATGGGAGGTTTTACTATCACAAATTTGTATTCCTCCCGAGTGCATGTCATAGTGTGGACTTTCAATGTTGAGGATAGATCCAGTAGACCTAGGTTTAAGCATTCATAGCTCTTAGCAAGTAGAGTGAAAGTGGCATCTAGGCACTTGATGCAGGTGACCAGGTCACCTCCTGTGTTTTTAGCTAGGTCTTTAGCCAACGTGAGGATCGATCATTGTTCGTAGGATGGTTTAAGACTTGCTGGTGGGTAGGGTTGAGATGGGCTAGACAATTTGGCAGCTAATGGTTGCATCTTTGATTGCTCCTGAGAGTATGGTTGGTGTGATGGGTTTGGTTAAATTCAAGGATGTTGTGCTACTAGATGTTAGTGGGGTCGTAGGGGCACTAGTAGGGTTGGGTTGAGCCAAAGCGTGAGTAGCAAGGTTTGATTTTGGTCGATAGACTCATTTACCCTCTACCGACTTTTGCATTTGAGGCTCGACGGGCCTCCCAGCTTGAGTCATTTGTGGCATTGGGGTGTTTTTTGTCACATGGCTTGGTGTGGTCAAGGTTGTCGGCAGTGTCTGAGGGGTTTTTATAGAAAGGTTGTATCCACCGGGGATCAGAGATAGAAGGAAGTAGAGATAGGAGATGGAAGAGAAGAAAATGAATAGACAAGAGATAAACACGATAAAGACAAAGCACAATGAATCAAATCAATATGTATTGATAGAACCTGGAATCCCTTGTCTAGCACTACTTAGACGCACTCTCTAGGCATTAGATCTCTTGGTGCTCCTTCGTAGACCAAAAAGTGTATTAAACAACAGCTTCCTCTTTGTTGCTCAAAACCCAAATCTGATGGCTCCATTGGCTCTGAAAGAGGGGTAAAACTTGCCACTCACACTAGTACTAATGACTCATATCACATTGACTCTCTTGATTAATAAGAAAGTCAGATGATGATGCACTCCAGAGTTTTTCACACCGTGTCCGCGTAGTGGCACGACATCCACCCCATCTGAATTTGCATATCCTCGGTATGTGCCAAAATCCTAGTTGTCATCAGATTCTGAGTCCTCCTCATCCTCTATAACCATATCCTTTGCTTCTTCATCTTCCATATCTTCCTGGCTACCCCCTAAATCATGGCCACTATTTTCTTTCGATTTTGGCAACTCATAGGCATTAGATTTCCGCCTCTTGAATAATTTGATTCTTTTCCCTGCTATCGGAAGTTTTATGGCTGTCCCATCTAGTTCATTTAATGCATAAGTAGCATTATCAAACACTTGTCTTACCACATAGGGTCCAAACCATCTTTTGGAAACTTTACGCATGGCACTATGCTGGTTGTCTAAATTGCTATTATAAACCAATACCCAATCCCCATCTTGTATGGTTCTTGGTCTCTCAATCTATGTCTTTTGTCAAATTGTTTTTTATTTTGTATCCTTGCTGCACTTAACTTTGCAATTGCTGCCTCTATGTCTTCTGACTTTCTTTCCAACTCTCTAATGCATAAGGCCAACAACTCCTCTCGATTCAAATCCTCCTCTCAAGGTAGCATACTCCATGTGACTATCATCTCTTCTATCGGCATGATAGGTTTTTGACCATACATCAATTCTGTGGGCATATATCCTATAACAACACTATGAATTGTTCTGTTAACCCACAAGGCTTAAGCGAGCAATCGTGGCCACTCTTTTATCTTCTCTCCACATGCTTTTGCCAATGCTTTCACAATAGGTGGATGACCTCTTTCACTTTTGCTATTTCCTTCAAGGTTATAGGCTGAAGTTAAAGAAAGCTTTATCCCCAACCGTGCAAAGAAATCATAAGCCTCATCTGCATCTAGCTCACCCCTATCTGCTGTAATTTTTTCCACACAGCCATACCGACAAAAGATCTCTTCTAAGAGAAAAGTATAGAATGCATTTGTTGTCTTAGTACGTAGAGTTCTCCCTTCTACTTGATTAGTCAAGTCTTCACGGGCAAGCACAAGATATCTCATTTGCCAAAGACCTATAGGCATCATGACTAAATCCACCACCCACTTAGAATGAAGAGACAATGGATATGTGGGGTGCAATCCATCCTGATGTCTCATAGCTGAATACATTTGACATGTTGTACATGTTTCACAAAGTGAGAAACATCCTTAAACATATCTTGCCACCAATATCTTTCTTTGATCCTTGCAAAGGTACCCCAAACACCTCTATGGCCAGCCCACAAGCTTTCATGAAATTCTTGTATAACATTTACTTCTGAGCTCTGTCACCCAAAACTCGCAATGGCATATTCTGTTTCTTTTAGCATGTTTCCATAAGTATCCATCTTTTAAGAAAAACCCATAGGCTTTCCTCTTGATCTTCTTAAACTCCTCATCTGACCATTCATCTCTCTTTGTTAATATACTGAGGTATTGACCAATTCTCAGCCATTCTCCTGTATATTTGTCTTCCAGAAACACTTCTACACAATATACAAAACATCTAAAGTGTCTTCTCTTTGTTGTCCAAGCTTCTGTTAATGCTATAACAACATCTTGCATTACTAAATTCACTCTTACAACATCATTTTTAGCCACAAGAAAGTCATCTTCTTCCTCCTCATCCATCATCCCATCTTCATTCTCATAGCATGCCCGATATAAAATGTCTGCCACCACTGGGTTATCTTTTTTGCAATATGGTGAAATTCAGGGTTCAAAGATTTGATGTATGCAATCCACTGGAGCATAGCAATGTCTGGGGTAGCACAATTAGTAATCATACTCAACAATTGGTTTTACTGACTACATGAGCACCCATTAAATACTCCTTATTACATTTAAGGACTGTCGCAATTCCCCATAATTCTCTTTTTACTTGTGGATATCTTATCTGTTTCTTAGTCAATACTTTAGCACCAAAGTGTATTGCATATCTTTGTCCTTCCTCATCATCTTGCCCAATTGCCCATCCAATTCCGATTGGGCTTGTATCAACAGTAATAATGATAGGATTTTCATGTGAATAGTTAGCCTTTCTCAATGGAGGAGTAGATTTTAAGAGCTGCTTCAATTTCTTCATTGCTTTCTAATGCTTCCTTTTCCAATGAAATTTCTGGCCTTTCCTCAGAACCTTTCCTTAGAAGCTGATATAGAGTATCAGCTATATGTGCAAAGTGAGGAATCCATATCAAATAGAACACACATGCAACCAAGAATCTATGCACCTCTGATACATTCGTGCATATATCTTTCATTCTATCAATCCCATCTACTTTTGTTGGTGATGGTCTTCGCCCACAGGGCCCACACATATGCCCAACAATCAAAACCTCTTCAACTCCAAAGATAGACTTTTGTCCAGAAAGAGTTAAATACACATCTTCTAGATGCGTGAAAATCCTCTCACAATCCACAATATGGTCAGCAACAAATTTTTTTCACCCATGAGCATCCATCTCTTCATTCTTTTCATCCACTGCACACCCTTTGATTGGAACATCATCCAATAAGGGCATTGTCAATTGTGGTATAAAATCCATGAGTACCCTATTCATAGCATTTGTCATGTGTGCCACTGAGTTTGTTGTACCCTGTGGGAGAGTACACATCTGTACTAACCTCATGGGAGTCTTCATGGTTGTGATATCCTTGCTTTCAATTGCAAGCTGAAATTGATCATACCCCGAGTAAAGATCACCCAAAGAATAGATCGCTCTGCCCGCAAAAGCCTTTGCAAATTCATCAACCATAGGACATGCACCCACATTTCTTATGGTCCCTTTATTGACCAGTTGAATGTCTTGAATAAATCTCAAAGCCCCATTCTTTTTGGGCACAGTAAACCAATGATTTGAGTACGGGGCTAAAGAGGGTTCCAAGATCTTCATGCGAACTTTTCATTTAGCAAATCCATTAGCTTTGGCAAGTAAGCTTTAGGCACTGGAATAGGCCTCAAGTTCCATAGTACATGTGGCACAGTAAATATTACCATAGGAGAGACAACATTTGGATCCACACAACCTATTCAGTTGGCTAAAATGAAAATGTCTTTCCATGCGTAGCCAACACCTGCACAAAACAATCTCTTTCAGCAGCAGGCAAAAGAAACCCTTCTACACAACTTTCAATTCCTATAATGTTTTAGATGTAAATTGATAACCTATATCTTTAGGATCCGTAAGCTTGGGTGCCTTGACACTTTTTCATGCAAACCCTCACTTTTTGGTAGAAGTGGAAAAGCAATTGGTTTCACCTTTTTGTCAACTATCTTATACTTTGTCTCCACAAGTGCTTCAACCCATTGTAACCCTTCCTACTGCTGAGCAAACAATTCTATAACATCATACATGTCCAAAGAACATACTAACAACACTTTGTTTTCAGCCTCGTTTTCTGTATGTATAGTTGTTGAAATTTCAGCCATAGTGTCATTAATATTCAGCCCATAAAAGATGCCTAAAATGCCTTCATTTTTAGCTAATAGTCCCAATGCTCTCAGTTCCTTAGTAGGCCGTTTCATAGATATGCATTCAGCCTTGCACATAGCTTCCATAGACTGAAACCAACATGAATTGTTTGCTATAAACTAAGAATAACCAATCGTAAATACATGCCTCATTCCATCAAGAGGAGAGTACATCCTCTAAACAGCATTACTGTAGCTCCCGCATTACATTAGTGCTTAATGAAAATCCAAGTCTTTGAATTCCCTTGCATTTCGAGCCAAAGGAGACTCTCGAAGCATATCACGATTTCTAGGATGAGTAGCACAAACAGTAAGAAATTGGATTGCTTGCTTCTAACTCTTGCATAAGCAGAACCATCATCAAGCACCTTTATTTCCATACGCACTCCTATAATATAGGGCTGTCCCAAAATCACTGCATATGAGGAATTATCTTGCACAAATAAGTGTTGCTCTTCTTGTACATCATCAATCATCACTTTCACATTAGGACATTTAGCATAAAGCTCTCTCGAAGAATTATTTGCAGCCTTCATATACCAACCATGATCAGTATCCACAGGCCATGCACCATTTTCATACAATCCATGCTCAATGTCATTTATCAGACCCATGGTCAAGTAAAGCTACACAAGGAGTTTCACGTTCTCCTATTTTCACTCTTGTTTTAGTGGTAGCTCTGGCCCAATGATTTCTTGTGTAATGACTTTGAGGAATAAATCCTAGAGTCTCTTCTCCATATTGTTGCATTTGCCTTACTTCACCATGCATATTGCTACAAGATAATGCATTTTCAGCCACTTTCTTCTCTTTTTCACATGTTGTCCACTAATTAGTAGTATCCTACACAGATAATCTAGTACTTACTTCATACTCATATTCAGCATGAATACCCAACAAACTAGTTTCCTCTTCAAATTATAGCAATGTACTAGTGGTATCACTAAGAAACTGACACTTCCTCTTAATTATGTCAATGATCTCATCATGAAATTCTCGCTTGGCAATGCCAAGCACCTCTCCCAAGGTGAATTCCACCCGACTGTTTAGGATCTATTCTTCAAGAACCTTCTTAAGATTTGTGGCTGCCTCAATGTCAGACTGCAACTTATATCTTGGCTGCTTGTCCTTCTTTTTGCTCTCTTGTTTGTTATCTTGTTTTTGCTCCTCACTAACCTCTTCCATAACATGCTTGGGAGGTGGATGATTTGTAGCTTTAGACTGATCCACACTTCTTCTTGTCACTTCCTTCATTATCTTCATCTCTCTTTCGTTTCTCTTCCACAAGTATATCCATGTTTTGTACTTTTACTAAATATGCATATATTGAATATACATCTACCGGTGATTCCCAACCAGTTATGTCACGAATGTCTTGCTCTCCATGAGACATTTCACTATCAATAACCTTTCTCTTTTCAGTTGCATGTAAAGCATGTGCCCATATTTGCAGCCTTTGGACCAACCATCACTTGGCCATGCATTTTTTCAACTATAGACCAAAAGTAGAAGTATGTATCACCGCATAAGCATTTCAGACAACCAAGTCTTCCAATAACTTGTGCATATCTCCCTTTCCAAAATTTAAAGCAAGAGGCAATCTCATTTCTTGTGCACGGATCTTGCCATCTTTCCAAAATATGAGCTATCGTGCCAAAGCTTCCTGATAGGCAACACAATCCTTTCTCTCATACTACAAAATATCACACCACATACATCTTTTTCCTGACTTAGGGGCTGCTGACCCCCCCTTTCCTCTTGTCCTTTTTCATCTAATTTTGCAGCCTTCAATTGAAGATCCCACATGCCATTGACCAATTCATCTAAGACATCTTCCCTAACAGAGGAAACAATAGCAGGTACAACCATAGGGTTAGCCACACAAGTGGGTGGCTTATTGGATACTTCAACTATTTTGCTCATAACAGTGGGCAAGCTGCTGACAAAACCCTAGGATACCTAGGACACCTGCTCTCGAATCTCTTAGATCACTTCTTCTTCTTCTTCTTCTAGTTCAAAGTGTAAAGCCTTTATGGCCTTAAGCTGGCACCTAGGGAATGATACCACAAGTTTGATGCTTTTATGCATTCATAGGGCTATCCACAGTGTGATATGATCCATGTTTATACAGAAGAAGGCTCATGATGGTAGCCTTTTATTTTGGCACTCTACGTGGATGACATGTTGATTGCTAGGAGAGCTCCTAATGAGTTGGATGCTCTAAAGCATTAGCTCAAGAAGAACTTTGGAATGAAAGATATGGGACATGTCTCACATATTCTTGGCATGTGCATTACACGTGATAACTCTTAGGGCTCCTTTACTTGTCACAGAAGGAGTATATCTAGAAGGTCCTTGAGCAGTTTCATATGTAGGATGTTAAGATTATTGGTTGTCCTTTGTCTTCTCATATGAAGGTGAGCCAGGCCAATTGTCCGTAGTCTAATGAGCATAAGTCTGAGGTTAGCCAAGATTCCTTATGCATCTGCAGTGGGCACTTTGATGTATACTATAATAGCCACTCGTCTTGACATAACTTTTGCAGTGGGAGTCATGGCACGCTTCATGGCTACACTTGGAAGGTAGTATTGGAATGCCATCACTCAAGGGTATCATAAGGTACCTAAAGGGCACATCACGTATGTACATATGTTATGGTGGCCAAGATACAAGGACCGTGGGGTACACTGACTCTAATTATGCAAGATATGCAGACATTAGGAAATCCACCTCTGGCTATCTTTGTTGGGGGTGCTACTTCTTAAATATCTAGCATAGGCTTGCAAGGAGGCTCTCTGGTTAGGCCTCCTACTCTAGTAGACCTTGGTATGAATGATGTGGTCTCTATACTACATTCGGATTCTATGAGTGCTATCTAGATAGCCAAGATTCCGATCTTCCATGCGAAGACAAAGCACATTGAGGTGTGGTGCCACTTTATTAGAGAGGTCATTTAGGACAAGTCTCTTGACCTTGTCAAGATCTCAACTAACCAAAAGCTTGCAAACCTGCTCATGAAAAGTCTCTCAACAAAGTGTTTCACCTTCCTTAGAAAGTTGATGGGTGTTGGATGAGATGACATGTATTCCTCATCCTGTTTACTTTGTATATACATTGTACTTTATCATTTTTTCTTATTCACTCTTCACTCCTACAAACCTGCTCACGAAAAGTCTCTTAGCAAAGTGTTTCACCTTCCTTAGAAAGTTGATGGGTGTTGGATGAGATGATGTGTATTCCTCATCCTGTTTACTCTGTGTATACATTGTACTTTGTCATTTTTTCTTGATCACTCTTCACTCGAGACACATTCACCTTTAAGTAGCTTCACGTGTATTACTACACTAATAGTACCCACAACTACACACTACAGGCGGCGGATGCCCATCACTATCACTTTATTCTTTATTCTTTCAATGAAATCTGAATAAAGGGAAGGTTGGTCACACATTGTGACTATTGGAGTTCCCACATCTTGAGTCTCTCTCTCTTGCTTTTGCTTGCTCATGCTTCCACTTGGCCTTCTCTTTTCACCTAAAATGTAACATCAACAATCCATTAATGATGATGATGATGATGATGCCATGAAAGCAAGATGTCAATTATGACTTTAGGTAGCAAAAATAAAAAATATGTGGGTTGAGATGGTAGCTCCATGGGTAGCAAATGAAGGGGATGATATGGATGTTAGTTGGATGGCCTCAACTGGAAAATACATGCTGAAGGAGTAAAACATAGTCTCTAGGAATTGTGATGATGTGGGAATAATTGGCAGACCCCTAGAGTAGCTAGCAATGATAGTTGAGGATTGGGCACGATTTCACAAGAAAGGGAACAAGTAGAACTTCAAGACAGCTAATAGCATTGGAGGTTGAGTGGGCAGCAGGTGGGTGGCAACTACAACAGGTGGCTACTTCTCTAGAATGCAAACCAGCACCTCTAGAGTGATGGCAATGGCACCTTGTGGGAGCTTTCACTCAACCGCCAAGACCCACAGACAGCGTATTGTTTCAGGCGTTCCAAGCGAGCTTTAATGGCTATCTCTCACCTAGCCGATGTGCCATTGATCCTATGAGTGTAGTGAGGTTATCTTAATGCTTATATGAGTTGCCTCGTCTCTCACACATGCCAGTAGCTCCATGATCCTAGATGCAAGCTCAAGCATCCTCAAGCCTCCTCCACCTCCAAGGTCCATCCTCCATAGCCGTGTGCGCAAGAAGAGAGAAGAGAAGAGAAGAAGAGAAGAGGAGATGGTGAAGAGCTTCACCCTCTTGATCCCTCACTCTCACACACTCACTCCCTCACACTCTCACACTCCCTCTCTCAAGAGCACACACAAGCAAGAAGATGAGAAGGAGAGAAAAAGAAGAAGAAGACTCTTGTTGCCACACACCAAAAGAATGAGCTCTTATTCACTTTTTGAACTTTATATATACAAACCCTAAAATCCCATGGGCACCCATCCCTTTTTTACATGACCGGTCATTGTGGCAAGGTACTTTTTCCATTTCCCTCTTCTAGCCTTATGTCTCTAGCCTACATCCATCTAATATTTTACAATCGGCACATGAGAGAGCCTAGCGCTCTTTTACAAGAGTTTTTCGAGTTTTTTGAGGTGCCTTTTCATTTAAAGTTGCGCTTTTTTCCTTGGTTCATCTTTAGAGGCTACTTGCGTGTCTTTGCTATTTTTTCATCTTCCTTTTTCTTTTTCCTTCATTTTTTTGCCATTTCGACTTGGGGTTAATATTTACCCCCTCCTAGACGGGTGCCAGTCGCATGGCACTTCGACGTTGGGTTGGTGTAAGGGTGAGGGCCACATGTAAACTCAGATACTTGTGGAAGCTTAAGAATAATGTTTGTCGGAGCAGCTAACTAGATGTCATGGGTTGACGAGGGTCTCCGAAGTTGGCGGTTTGGCGCTTTTGGGATGCTTGAAGGAGAAGGTGCGGTGCTCTGCCTAAGGGGGGTGCTTCCTCAGCGTGTTGGTGCATTGTGCTCATGCTAGTGGAATGGGGAGGTGGGTCTAGCCTGGGTGATGTCCCACACTTGAGGATCCCATTTGTGATAAGGGGGGTGCGGTGCCAGTGGCTTAGGGTGACAGGTCTAACCAGAGGTGAGTGTTACTTCCCTAGGTGTGTCCTGTCCTTGATGGACCCTAAGCGTGAAGTGGAGGAGCAAAAAGGGCTAGGAGGTAGGAGCGAAGCCAGCCGACCGAAGCCACCAGACATGCCTAACTTAAGGACCCCTAGGTGCAGTGATCGTGCTTTTGTGGTGCTAAGTGGTTCTGCAAGTGAGTTTTTTCGTCCATTTCAGTGTGGAATGGCATTCGTGCTTTTTTTTTCTTTTGTTTTATTTTTTTGGATACATTTAGGGATAGTATTACATTAGGAGTATGACAACCAAGTCTAATTCTCATCATCTGAATGAGGGGGGAAGGAAGACAGATGGATTTGCACAAAAATTGGTGGCTTTGCATGTACCCTTTCAGGTTCATGCAGACGTGGAGAGAGGTGGTGGATAGGAAGGGGTGATTACGCCTAGTGAATTGGCTGTCACTCATGTCCTCTAGGAGAGCTAGGCAAAAGGAAGGTAGTAGGCTAGCTCTCATCATTAAGCGTGCCATAGCGGAGCTATCAATAGCATTGGGATAAAAAAAGAGGGGAGGCAAGCCATTCTCCTGCGGTGCCGGATCTTGCTTGAGTAGGAGCTTAAGAAGCCTAAGGTAATTACACGTAGTTATGAAAGCGAGATCGGGACAGGAGGAGAATTTTGCGAGGAAGCGCGTCGTGGAGTCGGTTAGGCTTCCTAAATAAAAAAGGAGGGCATCCTCAAAGGAGGTGGCATTGGAATTGTAGATGATGGGGAAGTCATGCCTCCCATGGAGGGTGGCGACAAAATCCATGCCTACCCTACGAGGATACGCCATGAATGTGGGGTCGTTCCTCTCGTAGGGTAGGGTGTTGCAAAATGCCATCCAGGCGAGCATGTTAGTATTGCATATTCGCCTTCTCCAGAGGGGTTGGCAGTTGTAGCCCCTTACGGTGTGTGGCACTTCATACACTTTGTCTTGCCAAAATTCTGCTTCCTCCGTGCCCCACAGAGTGGGGATCTTTGTCCTGTCGTCTTGCCATTTTTGGCCCAGTCAGCTGCCAGCCACGATCACCTCCTTCATTACTTTGATCGGCAGGACCCTTCTCAGGCTGTTAGGCATAAGGAAGCTGAAAGAGAAAGGGTCATTTTCGATTTCCTCCCATTCCCAGACCACTAGCTCCGCGTGGAACCAGGACAAGCATGTCAGGGAGCTTTATTCTTAATTGGAAAGGGCAAGGGAGGAGAAGAGAGTAGCCGTGGCAAAGCTGGAAACAGAAAGGGAAATGTCAAATGCCTTCCAACTAGAAAAGACTTGCCAAGTGGCCTTGCAACAAAAAGAAATCCATGTGTTGAAAGCGGAGCTAAGGTCCAAGGAAGACGACGAAGAACAATGGCGAAAAAGACTAGAGGAAGAGAACTAGGAGTTGGTCGCAATGCAAAGGGAATACAAACTCTTGGTTCTACAATAGGCGGAGCTCAAAACACAAATGAGAAAACTCCAAGAGAGCATGTAAGAGCTCGTCGGTTGGAAGCAGAGATAGCATAAGAACAAGAGGAACAAAAAAGAGAGAGAGAAGAAGCAGAGTATGGAATGGAAGACAAAGGGAAGAACAAGCAAGACTAGAAAAGGAGATTGGGCGCCTGACACAAGAAAAATAAGAACTTGTACAAAAATGGAAAAGGCAGGAGCCGGTGATAGTGGCCCTGTCACAAAGGCAAAATGAGGGCTTGGAAGAAATGAAAAAGATGGCAAGGGAATGGGAGGCCAAGAGAGAGAAGAAAGTGAAGGACTTAGCAAGCCACTTGGCCCTTGTAGAGGGAAGTTGAATACTAGCCTTCCTCAACATGGTCTTAGACATCACATTCTCTCAGGAGGAGGAGGAAATTGAGGTGCTTAAAAGAAAACTCGAAATAGACCGCAAGAAAAATCAAATGAGGGTTGTGGTCCTAGGCCCAAGATATAAGTCTTAACTCGAGTGGGCAAGATCAGCAAGAGTATCTGTTGGGAGCATGCTTGATGCTAGAGGAGGTTGATGCATTGGAACTCCAAAGAAGAACAAACTTAGGAGGCAAGAGCTGGGTCAAGCCATGAAGGAGCACAACAAGACGAGGAGTGGATCCCACCACCTCCTTCACACAACCAGAGCCCCCTCAAGAACAAGATGCTACAGCGGAAAGGAAGGCAGAAGCAAAAAAGAAGAGGGCCAGAATGTTGGATCAAGCACACAAAAGAGCTCAAGTGCAACCACTTGCAGTTCCGCAGCCGCCCATCCCACTAAAAAGGGACTGCTTACCCATGAACTGGAATACAAAGCTATGAATGTGGGAGCAGTGGAAAAATCACCGCCAACCCTTCAATTTCACCTTCCGATACCTAGCGACCTTGAGCAAAGTACTATCCACTGAAGCAGTAACGGAAGTAATTGCCATAGGAAGAAGGCTTGGTGACCGATGGTTCGTTGAAAGAGAGAAAAATCCAATGGCTTGGGGGACAGAATCCCTAGATTACTGGGAAAACAAGGTTGAGGAGGTACTCCACACGGTGAAAGGCTACAAATCCCAACCAAAGTGAAGGAGAAGGTTTGGAACGACAATGTGGATGCATGGATGTCGTTTTGTGGCTCCCTACCCTTCGAACGGAATGACCCAACCTATCTACCATATCCTTAGAGGGTGGGAGAAGATTTGGATCCTAACATCCATGGCCGATATGACTTCCCAAAGATCTACTACATCAACATCACAAAATCAGAGGAAGCAATCACCTTCTTAGAACAAGATCTATGGGACTCCATGGCCCATTTCCTGATGGAATTCTCCTCTTGCCCAACAGACCTTGCCTTTGTAACAGCATGCAATTATATTAGATTACTTAGGACTCTCCTCAGGCAACCCCCTACACTAGCAAAGTACCATCTTTTGCCGCTCTTTTTAAACATTAATGCGGGAATAAATGGGTGCGCCATGACACGGCTAATGTTGCGTGCTACTTTACTCCCATCCTTTTGCATGGCCCTCCTTGAGGACATGAACAACAACCAATTCACCAATTGTAGCCATCCATTTTTGTTCACCACACCTCTCCATATTAGAATAGGCCAAAAAGGGTACATGCTAAGTAGGCACTTCCTTAGTAAATCATTAAAGCCTCCTACCTCCCCATCCCATGCTCAAGAACCCAAAGAATAAATCCTCTATCTTGTACCACCCCACCAAAGTCAAGAAAGTGTTAAAAAAAAACCTGCAAATTGCACATAGCTCCTAGTCACTGTACCTAGGGGTTCTCAAGCTAGGTGCATCCCAGCCTTGATCGACTAGATCCGTCCCTAATCCCCTAGCCTCATTTTGATTCCCCACTTCACTCTTAGGGAACATAAAGGGCAGGACACACCTATGGAGGTAACACTCCTCTATGGGTAGACTTGTCATCCTAAGCCCCCTGGACCGCACCTCCCTTATGCACAAATTGGGTCCTCAAGTGTGGGACACCACCGCGGGCTTGCCCACCCATCTCCCAGTTCCACAAGCACAAGCACCTCACACTCCACAATAACGCAGAAACACCCCTAGGTAGTGCACCTTCTTTTCTTTCCAAGTATGAACACAGGCCCCGATCACCAGCTCTAGAGACCCCATCATCCATGCAATGCACTCCGCATCTTATGGAACGTGCCACCATGCAAGCACAACAAAGCAAGGGTACACGTGATATCCCCAGTGAAAAAGTGAATGAAGAAGCTCATTTAGAACAATGCAAGAGACAACAAGCGTGGAGGGCTAGCAGAGGGATTTGTCCAACATGATATTCAATTCCAATCCCATAAATCCCTCCAACACTAGGGCTCATTCCAAACTCAAGGACCTTTTAGTTCCATAAATCCCTCCAGCAGGTCCATTAGAACAACGCAATAGATGACAAGTGCAGAGGGCCAGCAGAGGGATCCGTCCAACATGATATTCAATTTTAGTCCCATAAATCCCTCCAGCAGGTCCATAAATCCCTCCAACACCAATGCTCATTCCAAACTCAAGGAGCTTTCAATTCTATAAATCCCTCCAACACCACAGCTCATTCCAAACTCAAGGACCTTTCAATTCCATAAATCCCTCCAACACACGATCTACTATAGCTCGTATACAAACTCAAAAAGCCACTGGGGCCACTCTAGCAACATCGTCCAACTCATCACCCAGTAGTGCCATGGGACAGGCACTCAACTAGGAGGGGGGTAATGTTTACTGCAAAGTGAAGGAAGCAGAGAATGAGGCATCAAGAGAAAAAATGAAAGGCGCCCTACAAAAGAGTGGACCCGTAAGGAATCTAAAAGCATGGGAACAACCAATAGGAGTACAAGATGCAACCATGGAAGCTGCAAGAAGCCAAAAGCAAGAAAGCACACCTTTAAAATATAAACGCGCAACCAAAACCTCTATAAAAGAGCACCAGGCTCCCTCTTGTGCAATTTGTAGCCATGAATGGGTAGAAGGATCAAGCTAGGAAGAGAGAGGATGATGGAAAAAAGGGCCTAGGCCACGACTAGCCATGTACAAAAGAGAATAAGAGGATGATCACCCAAAAGGGATTTAGGGTTTTGTATATAAAGTTCAAAAAGTGAATGAGAGCTCATTCTTTGGTGTGTGGAAAAGTGGACTCTTCTTCTTCTCTTCTTCTCTTCTTCTCTCCTCTTACTTGCTTGTGAGTGCTTGAGGGAGGGAGTGTGTGAGAGTGAGGGATCTTGGAGGTGAAGCCCTCTCTCTTCTCCTCTCTTCTTCTTCTTCTCTTCTCTTCTCTCATCTTGTGTGTGGCTATGGAGGATGGAGCTTGAAGGAAGAGGCTTAAGGATGATTAAGCGTGCATCACGAATCATGAAGCTATCAGAGTGCTCGAGAGAGGAAGCAACTCAATCAGGCATTAAGGTAAGGTCACTACACTCGTAGAGAGGGATATCGCGTTGGCTATGTGAGAGGTAGCCATTAGTGCTCACTTGAAACGCTTGACCAATAAGCGGTCCGTGGGTCTTGGCAGTTGCCTCTACAAGATTGGTACTATATTATCTAGTGATAAGAAAAGGGTTTATGTGGGACTCCTATTAGAGTTTATGGATATATAGTGCATGGAGCCCCAAGGAGATCACTATGTATAAATCCTATATATCACGTGCATTCATGGCATGTTTTATATATCCCTATATAATCTTTTTTTAAATATTTACTTAACCCTTGTGTGTCTTTTAACCACAATTTATAACTCCCTTACTGTAAGTTTTTTTTTTTCATGAAGAAATTAACAAATCCTTATGTAATAGATATAAAAAACTAGTTTTATCATAGAATTGACCATAGACTAGCTTTTAAGGATTTATAAAAGAGTTTTAGTAGTTTCAATGACAATGAAACTTTATAAAGTGACTTCATGCTATATGACATCCAATGGTAAAATCTAGAGCTTCTATGAATAAAATTGGGATTTTGAGACAATTTCCAATAGAGGTACTAGATGAATAAGTAGGTATGCATTTCTTAACTTGGGGATAATCTGCTAAGGGCATTCACGTTAGTAGCTTTGCTACCAAATCTCACATATTTTAGCATTGGCTGAAATTCACAAGCTATGATGCACAATTACTAGTAAATTAGTTGCTCAAGCCTTCTCCAAAGTGAGTAAGAAGTGAGCCTTGTGGGCCTTTAAACATGAAAATAGAAATAGAAATATATGAATATATATTTTGACCATCTTACTACTATCTTAGGGATCTCTTACATTACAATATTGATCTTAGTATTGTCCTGTTGTGATGGTAGTGGACTATAATTGTCAAGATTGTGGGAGAGAAGGAAGGAGTCTCGCTTGAAGCTTTCTTGCTTGCACAATGGGGGAAGACACACAAGGGTGGAGGCTGAAAACAGTTTTCCTCTTCTTAGTTGTGTAAGCCAAAAGAACTCAAGTACCAAGAAATAGAAGAACCCTCTATATGGGTCTCAATCCAAACTCAACTAACTAAGGTGGCATACTAACTGAGCCACGAACTAGAGTAGATAAGGATAGCTATCATGTAGCTATTATTCATGGGCGGTGTACCAACCGCGTCTGCAACAGACAAGTGGGTGACATAAATACACAACGGTCACCCTGGCGTATCACGAGTGGAGCTCGATATCTCAACACTCCCCCTCGAGCTCAATCCCAATTCCTGCACACCAAGCAGGTCTCTGAACTTGCGTAGCTTCTCTGTGCCCAATGCCTTCGTGAATATGTCAGCTACCTGATCCTCTGTGCTGACATAAACTAGATCAATAAGACCTAGTAAAACCCTCTCTCGCACATAGTGATAATGCACCTCAATGTGCTTTGTTCTAGCATGATAGACTGGGTTATTTGCCAAGTGTATACTACTCATGTTGTCACAATAAATGACAACTGGTCCATCTGTAGACTGATGCATATCATAAAGTAGCTTATGCAACCAAGCTACCTCACATGCAGCCATTGCTGCACCCCTGTACTCAGCCTCTGTGCTCGACAAGGCAACTGTAGGCTGTTTCTTGCTGCTCCAAGTGACTGCAGCACTCCCAAAAGAGAACACATATCCACTGGTAGATCGTCTATCAGAAATACTACCAGCCCAATCAGCATCAGTGTATCCATGCAACTGTATCTGAACCCCAGTCTCATAAAATAGTCCATACTGCAATGTGGACTTCATATACCTGAGTATGCGTCTAGCCGCATCCAAATGTGGTTTCCTTGGAGCCTGCATAAACTGACTTACCAATCCAACAGCATAGCTCAAATCTGGCCTGGTAATAGTCATATAAATCAAACTTCCTACTATGCGTCTGTACATAGTAGGGTCTTCTAGAAGCTCACCTGCATCTGTGCTCAGCTTCACATTCTGCTCCAAGGGAACTGAAATAGGCTTACAGCTTGTCATCACATATTTGGACAGCATGTCCAATCCATATTGCCTCTGCAAGAGCTGTATCCCACTTGGTGATCTAATCACCTCAATGCCCAAGAAATAACGCAGCTCTCCCAAATCCTTCATCTCAAACTTCTGCTTCAATAGCATTTTCACATGAAGGATATCTTCATCACTGTCACCTGTCATAATCAAATCATCAACATAAATGACAAGTAGCATAATACATTTCTCTGTTTTTCTCACATAAAGTGAGAAATCTGCCTTGGAAATCTGAAAGCCAATAGTGACAAGATACTGTCCTATCTTATCAGACCATGCTCTAGGTGCTTGCTTCAAGCCATACAAGGCTTTCTTCAACCTGCAAACAAACTCAGGATGAACAGCATGCACATAACCTGGTGGCTGCTCCATATAGACCTCTTCTTGCAAATCACCATGCAAAAAGGCATTCTTTACATCCATCTGATGTAAAGACCATCCCTTTGATGCAGCCATAGCAATGACCGCTCTTACGGTTGCCATCCTTGCAACCGGACTGAATGTTTCTTCATAGTCAATACCATATGTTTGTGCATACCCCTTGACTACTAATCTTGCCTTGTATCTGTTCACAGAACCATCTGCATTGTGCTTCACCTTATAAACCCACTTACAGCCAATTGCATTTTTACCTTTAGGCAAAGGTACCAATTCCCATGTAGCATTAGCTTCCAAGGCATCCATTTCTTCATCCATGGCTTTCTCCCATTTTTCTTTTCCCATGGCTTCCTCAAAAGAAGTGGGTTCTGGTTCCTGTATCACTTTGACCATATATGCATAGTGAATGGCTGTAAATCCATCATATTTCAGCCTATCCACAGGATACCTAGCTCTCGTAGACCTGCGCAAAGTAGGTTCACTCCCAGGTGCTCTCAAAACATCCCTGGTCTTCCTTACTCCAGGTGTAACAATAGAAGGAATACCCAACTCATCATCAATGCTCTGTTCTGAGCCACTGGATTCACCATCCACATAAGAGTGACCTACATTCACATCAAACATGGGCTGATCAACCTTCTTTTTTCCTTTTCGTGATACATGCATACCACTATCTGCATTACTTTGAGAAGATTGTCCTGATCTCAATCTGCCTGTCCATGGTGAAGAATGTGAATCACTGCTAGAGGACGCTCCAGGTCCACTAATATTTTGTGACTGCTACTGTGAATTCTGTGCAGCATTACCATTTTGTGCATCTACATCATCAATCACATTTATTGGTTTATACCAGCTACTCATCTCATCAAAAATAACATCTCTGCTCACTGTAAACTTACGAGTAGAAGGGTTATAACATCTATACCCTTTTTGCTGTAGAGAGTAACCAATAAAGATGCACTTCTCAGCTTTTGGATCCAACTTGGATCTCAACTCATCTGGCATATGTACATAGGCAATGCAACCAAAAATTTTCAAATGAGAAATATCTGGTTTCCTACCAGTATACCTCTCCTCTGGAGTCATTCCATGTATTGCTGCAGTGGGAGTCCTGTTCATTATGTAGACTGCTGTAGCAACTGCTTCAGCCCAATAAAAATCTGGCAAGTCTTTTTCATTGAGCATGGCACGAGATACCTCTCCAATATGCCTGTTTTTCCTTTCTGCAATTCCATTTTGTTGTGGGGTATGACTGCATGAATATTGCTGCTTTATGCCATGCTCCTACAGGAACCTTGCAAACTCATTTGAGAGGTACTCTCCCCCTCCATCTGACCTTAGGCATTTTATCTACAGGCCTGTTTCTTTTTCAACCATCGCTTTAAGAGTTTTGAAATGCCCAAAAAATTCACTTTTCTTTTTCATAAAATACACCCAAACTTTTCTGCTATAGTCATCAATAAAACTGACAAAATAATGACAGCCTCCAAGAGATGCAGCTTTAGTTGTCCACACATCAGAGTGGATTAATTCCAATGGCTTCTTACTCTCTTGAACATGTCTAGGAAATGGTTTCCTTGCCTGTTTTCCAAATTGACAGGCTTCACATACCTTATGCATTTCTGCAACCTTGAATTTCGGCAAACCTGCAATAATATTTTGGGCCTGCATTGATTTAAGTCGCTGTACATTAACATGACCAATGTGTTTATGCCAGATATCAATATCTGCAACTACACCGGTCCCATGTGCAAACATTGCTACACTCAATTCAGACATGTCTGCATCCAATGTAAACATTCTGCCCTTCTTATTTCCTTTTGCTATCAAGCGACCTTTATTTTTCATATCCTCAACAAAGCATCCATGAGGATTAAATCTGACCTGCAAGCCCTGTTCAACCATTTAACCAACAGAAACTAGATTCTTGGTGATATTCGGGACAAAAAATACATCGGACAGGTATTTCTTTTTCCCATCCTGCATAGACAAAGGAATTTTTCCAATCTGCACAATAGGATGTGCAGTATCATCACCAGTCTCCACAAATCCTGGTTTTTCCATTTTCCTTGCATCCTCCATCCATTCTGCATGACCTGTCATGTGGTTTGATGCACCTGAGTCAACATACCATACATCATTGCTTTCTTCTGCACTTGTCACAGAATTGTTCATGTGCTGCACCATAAATAGATGCTCATTTCTGTCATCACCCTGTCTACTAGAGGATGCATAATTTCCTTGTTGCAGTTTTCCATTCATGATGTCATTCTGCTTTTTATAGCAGTCTTTAGCCATATGACCCATTTTACCACAATAGTAGCATTCAACATTGCTGTTTGCATTTTGGCCTCTTTGCCATCCACCACGACCTCTTTGGCTCCCCCTGCCTCTAGAGTTACCACGTCCTCCTCCATAGGACTGGTTTTCTTGAGTTTGCTGCATATATTGATTTCTGCCACGGCCTGCAAATCGGCCTCCTCTACCTCTGCCTCTACCTCTTCCAGCATTTGAGTAGAAGACAGCTTCTTTTGAAGTTCCTCCTGAAGAAGATGCACCACCATTTCTCTGTTCCTCAGAAATTAGAAGAGCAATCAACTCCTCAAAATCAGGAAATCTTTCATGAACTGAAATGGATGTCCGAAACTGTGCATAATCCTTTCCTAGACCATTCAAGGTCACAGAAACTAAATCATCATCTTCCACTGGTGACCCAATGGAAGCAAGTGCATCTGCAATCTTCTTCACCTTCATGTGGTAGTCGTTGATGCTCATATTTTCTCTTTGCACATTATGCAACTCTTGCTTGAGCTGCATTTTCCTGGCTTGCGTATTTGTGCTATACATCTTTGACAGAGTATCCCATGCCTCCTTTGGCGTACTTGCATCCTGAATATGCACAATCATAGAGTCTGAAATGCTGATAGACAGCCAGTACATAACTTTCCTGGCTCTCTCATGCCATGCTTTGAATGCCTGCATTTGCTATTGATTGGGAACATCAGGAAGAACTGGTTCTTCTTCATTTCCTGCAACAAATTCCCAATATCCTTTTCCCATAAGGAAATTCGTCATTCTAAACTTCCATGCCTGGAAGTTGTTCTTGTCAAGCTTTTCAGTGACAATCTGTGAAAGAGAATCAGATGCCATTACAGAACACTACGAAAAATTCTGTCACTGCAAAAACTTAGCTTCACCCTCACAAGGGCAAATCTGCAAAACTGGCGAAAGTGGTATTTGACCACACAGTCACTTCCTAGTGACGATTTTGCATAAACAGGAACCAAGGATGATTCTGAAACTCCAAATGTCTCTGCGCACAAGCATACGATGCAATTTCTACAGTAACTTTTCACCGACCTGTAGAACAGTGGACTGAACAGCATAAAACTGAGCCTTTTTCTGAGTGCGTGCAGAAAACTTCCGCCTCCAAAACAGGCCCCGAAATGGCCTCAAATACTGCCCTCTTGCTTCACCGCGAAGGGCGTCTCAACCTGAGACAATGCACTCCTGCAATTTTCGGCTGTGCTACCTGCAGAGATCTGCTCCCAAAACAGAAAATGAAAGCAACACTGCTCCTCTTACCAGAACACCGCGAGCTTGGCTTGCTTTCTTGAGCTCCTTACCACGAACAAGGCTCTGATACCATGTCAAGATTGTGGGAGAGAAGGAAGGAGTCTCGGTTGAAGCTTTCTTGCTTGCACAATGGGGGAAGACACACAAGGGTGGAGGCTGAAAACAGTTTTCCTCTTCTTAGTTGTGTAAGCCAAAAGAACTCAAGTACCAAGAAATAGAAGAACCCTCTATATGGGTCTCAAACCAAACTCAACTAACTAAGGTGGCATACTAACTGAGCCACGAACTAGAGTAGATAAGGATAGCTATCATGTAGCTATTATTCATGGGCGGTGTACCAACCGCGTCTGCAACAGACAAGTCGGTGACATAAATACACAACGGTCACCCTGGCGTATCACGAGTGGAGCTCGATATCTCAACAATAATATCATTACATCTATTATATCTAACTTATCTTAAATTATTATGTCCATAATTCCTATAAAGCATATCTAAGTATATATATAACACACAAACATATAGATTCTAGAGAGAACAAGAGACAAATGCCCTAAAAATTTCTACCTAGTTGTGGACTATTATCAAGTCATATAACAAAAGAAAAAGAATGTGAACTTAATTTATAGTTTAAAAAGATAGCTAAATTGGGGTGATATTGAAGGGAAAAGCGTATTGCATTTCCACAACCCACAACTAAATTCCAAAAATATTTGCATGAAGATGTGACTAAAAGCATGATTTTTAATGTTTGCATCTATACAAAATTTATCTCATTTAAAAAAAAGTAAATACACCTATACAAAAAATATGAATATACAAAGTTTTCCTCTAGCCATGTGTTCTACTTAGCATCTCAATATTATCAAAGAAGCTGGAGTTCGTCCTCGTTTTCATATACGTATGTGCATCACCATAATCCACTAGTCATGTTCTTGAAGCATACATAAAAACAAAGAGATTAACATCAAGGAAAATGCCAAGAATGAGATTGATAAGACTTTTTAAAGTCATTTTACATATTAAGAAATATTGAAAGAGAGAAAAAGTAATGTTTCACCATAATCCACTAGTCATGTTCTTGAAGCAGACATAAAAACAAAGAGATTAACATCAAGGAAAATGCCAAGAATGAGATTGATAAGATTTTTTAAAGTCATTTTACATATTAATAAATATTGAAAGAGAGAAAAAGTAACGTTTCTTTACCTATTATAGATTTTCCTTTACAAATTCATTGAATATCTTCTAATCATTTTCATCAAATTCATATTTATTATTGTTACAATCATATGTAAGATTTGCAAGGGAAATGATACTTTCAATGTATACCATATCAAGGTCCATCAAATCATATGTAAAACTTCTTAGCCCCTTTGATTTTTGATACCATCCAAGTTGAACCTCCACTCCTAATGGTCTATCTAAGAGGCTAAAACCTCTTTTATACTCCACATAGACAACCATTAACTTTTAATCTCATCTTCTGAACTCATCCCAAGTAGTAGACATTTTAGCTTTTATTTTTTCTTGTATTTTTTGAAAAGCTTGCCTTAGATGATATTGTGATCTTCCCATTGGTATTGTCTTCCTAAAAGAATACATCACAATCTAAACCAATGCCAAATAGGCTATCATTTGTTTGAGTTTATTACTTCTCCTCCTTACTATAGTATACTCTTGATCACACCCTTGTAAGCCTATCATTGGATAACATAGAATTGCCATTAAGTTGACTTACCAACGTAGACTTGAAAAGAAAACTACTATTCTCAAGCTCCATTATTGGGTTCATTTTGTCTTTTTCCTCATTCTTTTCATCCAACATAGAATCCACTACATACTTTATATCACTTACAAGCACATCCTCATCAAAATTTATTCCATCGTGTGTCAGAACTAAAAACTCCTAGTCTATATTAGAATCTTGCAAACTTGAATTGGTATAAGCCTAAAACAAGCCTTTGGACCAAGGCTCTAGCCACCGCTTTTTATCCTCTTTACCTTTGGCTTCATTTTCAAACCTTCACAAATCTATTGAGCACTTTGTAACCCCCTTTTCAAGGCATCAATGATATTCTCATTAGTTGCTTCTTTCATGGTCTCTTTGAGATTTAACTTTCTCCGTACATGTTTTTGTTTCTTATGGGCCCATGTAAATTTCACACCATCCTCCTTGCATTCAAAATGTGAAATATTATTTAAGATCCCTATATCGTGCAACATGTCCATCAAGTCATAAGTGCAGTCTTGCCCAACCGTGCTGCCAACTTTGCTAAAAAAGATTTCAACTGCATGAGATCTCTAAAATATTTTATGAGCAGTACAATGAAGCGGCATGAGAGTTGCACATCTAGGAATACCTCCTTACAATAAAATACTTTGATAGTGTATAGGTGGCATGTTTTATAATCCAAGGTCTCTAGATTTGGAAGAAGAATGCCACTTTTACTACTAAATGGACCCTCTCCACCAAGTTTAAGTATAGGACCAAGAAAATATCAATGTAGTTTCCAACAATTCCAAGATAGGTTTGTGTCCCAACCATGCCCCTTGCCACTCTTTTCTATGTTTTCCATTGTTTACTAGCCCTTCAAAACACCATTGGACTTGCTTGTAACATATTCTCCTTGTGTGATATCTGCTTTCTTAAGCAAATGCTTGTCAACAAGAAAAGAATCATAAACAATAGCAGCATGATTCAAAGTAACCCAAACATCCCCCAAAGCTAATGAAGGTATTGGTTGGTTGAGAATATTATTTACCTTTTTCCCATTGTTTATAAAGTCTTGATCATGCATGCTAAAAACCTCTCCATTTGATAATTTGGCTAAGAAAGTCCATCCATCCCATCCAATCTGGTATATAGTGCCATGCTTATTGACCTAATTAGCTAACATTAACTTTTTTCGTTAACTATCTCAATCTAATGCATGCCCTATAATATGACCTAGTTTTGATTTGAGCTTCTCATCCGACAATGCCAAAATTTTGGTCCATTGTCTATAAACAAAAGGTTACATCAAATCGATTACAAGTACAATGAGCAACCACAACCAAGCATGGAAGTTCTTCATGGAGGAGATTTGCAACAATACTCTTGCATAACCACCAATGCCACAAATATCAAATTAGCAATCACATCATAACTTATTTTTCCTTCTCCAACTTTAATCATGTGTGAAGTCCTGCATTCATGGTCTAAAGACTTATATGCATCAAATCTAACAAGAGTAAAATGTTTAGGATTCCACCTATGATGAAAATCATAAATGTTATAAAATCTGAAAAGTTGATTGAGAATACCTTTTTGCAAGTCAAAAGAAAAAATAGTACACTATGTTTACCCTATCCACTTCTTTATGCTAGTCTCATCTTCCACCAAAATAAAAGGAATATTTCATGTGATGCCATGTTTTTCTTTTTTCTTTTGATATATATTTTAGCAATAGCATCAAAGATATATCCACATATCCCAGGGACAAAGTGCAAGTGGCTTGTCTATGGCCTCTCTTTATCATTGAGAGTGAAGGGCCATTGAGGTTAGCAGTGAGAGAAATTGATGTACACCCATTGATGTACACCCCGCATCTTCGCAACCTCAAACAAAGGTTTTGTATTTGCATTGTATTGTTGAACCTCCTTTGACAGTACCATGTTTGTAGCTATATCATGTAAAAGGTCCCATAGAGCAAGCTTTCCACCAAATTTTCCCAATCTATGGGCTTCTATTATATTGTTACAAAATCTTTTGATATCTTTTCAATTTAGAGACTCCATATTGGATTCATGTAAGTTCCTTATTTTCATCGTCTAAGAGAACTACAAGCTGAGACTTACTCATCTATAAATTGAGAGTAAGATCTCTCACATGTCATTTGGCAACAAGTGTTGTCTGCCTAAGTTATTATCTACTACTGAGATAATATAAATCTTCTCCCAAATATTGTGTAAAATCAGAGTTTACAACAAGAAGAATGTGCACAAGAGGGAGAAGAGAGTTCAAAGTAGAAGAACAAAATCTTAAGTTGCTTAGAGTACATCTTGGGTACACTCTCTCACCTCTTGGTAGTGACCCATAGGCTATTTATATAGCCTTTGCCAAGCTAGGGTTAGGGTTTCCCCTGCCCCTTAAGGACATTCACATACATTTTCCCTCATAGACCCTTGCTTAGGGTGAATTCTCATGCCTATATTCTAATCCCCCCCCCCCCCCCCCCCCTCAATGCTAGGGTGGCATTACATCACAAGACATGTTAAAGTTCCCCCCTCAATCAAATGGGATGCCTTTATAAATTAGGCTACAAGCATATTCATAGGTAGAGGATGTTACAAGGCTTAAAAGAGTCGGTCATTTGTGGATTGGGAGGCAAAGTTGGCATCCAATTCCTTAGGTACTTCTAGAACACTCGGACACTTACTAGTGATATGCCCAGCCTTTTTGTATTTATTGCACTTCATTTTGTCAGGATATTTTTTCCAGCAATTGCTTACAATATGCCTTTTTTGTGACAGAAGGAGCATTTAACAGAAGTGGTATGAACTAACACTTGCTCATGGAAAGTAAATGCTGAAGTCCCTTCAATATGGTTTCTCTTCTCTTCATCTAGGCAAGACTAGATAGTACTTGCCAAGGTTGAATTCGGGATATTAGTTAGGGTAGTCACAAGGGTTGGAAAAACCTTCTTTACAGACTTCATAAGGATGGCAATGGCATCTTCATCATGAATTGGTGCCATAAGCCCCTTCATATGTGAAATAAACTTGCTTAGATCTTCTCCCTGTTTGTACTCCAAGCTAAAAAACTCAATCTTGAGAAATATCTTGAAGTTCTTCCTTGTAGCGCCGTAGAGCCTTTCAAGTTCATCCCACTTCTCCTCGAAAGTGGAGAGTTGGCCAGTATGATGAATTAAAGATTCATCTAAATGAAGAATGATGATGGTCTGAGCCCTTTCATCATCTTCTACCTCAAGGGGATTGGATGGGTCAATAACTTTGGTCCCTTTTATGAAGGGCCAATAGTCTCTTTCCATCATTTTGTACTTTATCAGGACTTGCCAAGGATGGAAATCTTTTCCATTGAACTTGCAAATTTGAGGCCTTACATCTGCATAGGCCATGGCCATTATAGGAAGGTCTTACCTATTGCCTTAAGAAATGGCAGTGTCTAGTCCTTTACAGGTGGCCAAGTACAACCGAATAGCAGAACTAATAGGCAACTTTTAAAGTTGTAGAGTTGAAAACGGTTGGAAATCATCCATATGCAAGATCTCAAGATAGGATTTAGGAGGTCCTGTTCTTTGAACAACCCTTGATTTAAGCTTTACTGTTTTCCTAGGTTTTAATGAGGTAAGCTTTGACTGGACTTCAGGCTCTTCCTAACAATGTGGGCTATTAGAGGAGTTCTTGGTGGAGCATGGCTGATCAATCAACTCTATGCTATGGGATGAATCAGAGGAGAGTACAATAACACTCATATCTCTGATTTACCAGCAGCAAACTAATATTGGGATATGGTCTATGTGTTTATAATTGTACACATAGCCGTACAACCAAGCAAGAAGAGGCTAATGACTTAAAGCACTTGATGGATTTGATTTCTTTATAAAAACACCAAATTGAGTCAATATCCAGCTAGCAACATGATTATAAAATTCAACATTAGTGCTTACAAGCACTAATCTCAAATTTTATGCCACTTGAGATGTGAAATGTGGGTTGTTTGATGAACGAAGGAGGTCCACTGAGGGTAAGAGAATTTGAAATAAAGAATTCAAATCTTCAACTAACTTTGGAGAAGATCAATCAGTGATTAGAATCATTGTTAGTGATAGCAGTAGTGTGAAAAAATTGAAATATGAAGAAAGCTTGAGGTTTTGGCTATGGCTGCCAGGAAACAGACAGCTAGGGTTTGCCGCTATGTGGTCATCAGAGAAGGAATTTTGTCAAACCCTTTTAGGCTTAGGAAGCCCCCTTTGGGGGGCTACCATTGTCCCAAGAAGACCACCATGATTACACCTTCTCCAGGTCATGTTTTAGTTTGTATCAGGCCACCTACAACTCTGCACCAAATTTCATGATTTATGCAATATTGCCCTCCATGACACCTTATGTTGGCCTCTAATGTGCCACGCCAGGTCGTCCTGAGCTGAGGAAGATTTCCTTAGAAGAACCCTTGAGTTGAAACATCCTCCTTTGTTCTCCCCAAGTCCTCCAAGGTCAGGGGGTCAAGGTTTGGCTATGGACGTAAGAAGGAAAAGATAAAGATGATGAATGCTCATGTGCAATTAGTGAAGTTGAGGATAGAGGAAGCTGAGAGGATTAAAGGAGGTTCTGATACCATGTGTAAAATTAGAGTTTGTAGCAAGAAGAATGTGCACAAGAGGGAGAAGAGAGCTCAAAGTACATGAACAAAATCTTACTTACTAAGTTGCTTAGAGTACAACTTGGGTACACTCTCTCACCTCTTGATAGTGACCCATAGGCTATTTATATAGCCTCTACCAAACTAGGGTTAGGATTTCCCCTACCCCTTAAGGCCATTCACATACATCTGCCCTCATAGATCCTTGCTTAGGGTGAATTCTGATGCCTATATTCTAACAATAACTTCTCCATGTACACTCTCATCCTAAAGTCGTTAAGCTTGTATATACTTTTGCAATGACTATAAGAGAAGTTTGTGAGAATGGTTGTCCATCAATTGAAATAGATAGACAATTTATATAATAAAAGTAACCATCTATTTGATAATATGTTTTTCCATCATCCAGATGCACCCTAGTAAAAGGCTTTGTGAACTAAAGTTTATCACCACATTAATCATCTCATGCTTTACTTTAATAATAGACTCCCCTAACCCCAACATAACAAGTTTAAACTTATCAATGGATTTCTATTGTCTTCATGGTTATCAAGGGAGAAGGTCAATGGATTGGTTGGATTTTCCACCTTTGTAGAAAACAAAAACTTGGTGAGAGTTTTTTGCTTTGTATTATGCATCATTTCCTTTCGAGGGCATCCATGTAAGCCTCTAAGTAATGGCTTTGATTTTTCCACCTCCTTAGAAAATACATTTGTTCATTCAAAATGGTACATAGATCAAACCTTGAACAAATGAAATCATGTATCATCATACTTGTACCTCACATGAGCAAAGCTTTTGTCTTTGGAGTAATGCAAATTAGCTACAATGAGCTCAAAATCCGAACCTACATGAAAAGTAAACTTATATTAAATAACAAGCTTGGCATTAAAAAAAAACATCTAAGAAAATTTATTAAAAGAAAAAAAAACATATTGTAAACTTTAATGAAGAAGAAAAAATAATACCTTTATATTTCTCCATGTGAGAATTCAACTTTCTCTATTGAAGTCTCTATCTCTTTCCTATCAATTGATTCTTGATCCATTGTTGTATGTTCTATATCCACCTTTTTAAGCCCTTGAAAGATAATATAATTTTTTTTGTGTTGGTTGCCTTACAAAATGTGTGTTCTCATGAAGTTTGAAACACCAAGTGTATGTGGCATGTTTCCCTTCCAATGTGCCATTCCTATACAATGAGTTGCATTTATTATACCAAATTCAAACTCAAGGATCTCCATTTACATCTTCATTGTGTAGCTCAAACTTGTCATCCCTTGGGATTTTGATTGTTCTAACTTTAGTCTTACTCTATTGCATTCTTGTTTTGAAATCTCAAGAATGCTTGGACTTAATAACCTACTCCTTAGCTTGGATATATGATTTCTTGGAGTGTCATTTTGTTCCCCTCACACTTTCTCTAAATATTGTCTCTTATTTGAGGAAGGAAGCTCATTTGTGATATTAGCACCCCTCTTTATATGAACTTGAAAGCTTTCATCAACAATCCACTTCTCCTTTTATCATTTCTTAACAACACAGTTATCATCGGATGAAATCAAAAGATCTGTCCATAAGCTCATCACCCTCAATCTGTCCGCAAATTGAAGAAAAAGTAGGTTCAAATCCTTCATTTCCCACTCTTACAAGTCCTAAATCTTCTTGAGTATCATTCAAGAATCGCTTGAAAAGATAACTGCATTCAACATTGAGAGGGTGTTATAAAAACATGAGTTGATTGGATGGAAAACCCATGTTAACTTTTACGTTTTCTTAATAAGCACTCTAAGTCAATTGAATGGCATTTATCTAATACATTGTAATAAGTACTCTAAGTCTACAATGTAAATATCAATACATAATTATTAATACTATTTTATATGTGCTAGCTAGTCACCTATGTTTTAATTTTTTATATGTACTAGGCTAGTTACCAATCTCTCACATTTACCAACTAGAAAATACTTAAAAATGCTAAATCTATACCATGATAAGACATATGAGATAATACATATGATACATTTCGAAATCTTTGAAAAATCTATCGACTAGACAAGTTGTTTTGAGCCACATAAGAATGTATCCATCTTGAAATGATCTCTCTTGAAAATTATAACCACATAACTAACTAAATCTTAAAGTACTAAAGTCATGCTTTACTATTTTATTTAATGATATTTTATTAAAATCCTAACATGATCAAAATGAAATAAAAAATTTCAATTTACTTATAAAAATTTAAATAAGTATAGTCCTACTTAAAAGAAACTTGATATGCAAAAAAGCTAGCAGCATAGTTTTCAAAACAAAACCTACAAAATAAAGAGTGTATCTTTTAATATCTAAAGACTTTCAAAAGGATTTATATCTACAGATAATCAAGTAAAATGAGTTACAAGCATTGCATATGGCATTGATCATATAAATAGGTATTTAGATAAAGCTTGGCTCCATTTCTTCTAAGGGACACATGGCCAATTCACCATTCATACCGTAGCACTTATAAATATGCTAATTTATCTCATCAAATGAAACTCTTTTTGATGAATTTGCACCCATCATTTGATCTCTAACAACATCATAGAGATGTTTAACCAATGTCAAGGATGGAGAGGTAGCTTAAGTTATATCAAAGTAATCAAATGTATCCTCATAGAAGTAGCAAAGCTGTCATGATATCCAAACTAGAGCACAAACATCAGTCTATGGGCTATAGAAACCCTTCACTATGCTATCTTGTAGCTCAAGAGCTAACCATTTTCTTTGTGCATGGTCTACCTTACATTATTTTATTTTTTTTTCCTATATTTTTTCATCATCAGTACACTCTTGATGTGGCTTAGAGAATGCCTTACTTTTCTCTAAGAAATCCAAAGCATAATGGACAATAGGAGACCTAGAATGTCTATTGGAATCTTTAGGTCTATCCTTATGGATCAAGTCAAATTATTTGCCTATGAGGTAGACCCACAAGCTACTTGATTGACTAAGTGCGTGCATAACCATAGAATTTGCTACTTGAAGTAGATATCCCAAAAAATACTAAGCACTACCTCTATAGCCCCTCACTAAGGTAGGTAATGTATCAATGTATGATTACCTTTCTTATGCTAGTATTTTCTTGGGGTGCTAAAGTATATCTAAATACTTACTATCATTATATTCAAGGTCGTGTGTGTGTGTGTGTGTGTGTGCTCTTGTTATATGTATATAGCTAGAGAGAAAGCCATAGTATGAAGGAGCACACCTCCTTTATCTTTTAACATAGTAGTAGATCCTAAGAAGCAAACAAGGGCCTCAAAAATTTCTAGAGATTGAAGAAGTAAGCCAGGTCATAGGTATGATAGCTTGTTGCATTTATTCAAAGGGTCCTTGTCTAGGTAAGGCTACATGTGCATGTTCAATCACTATTTCATATTGAGACAAAATATGGTGAGTGTAGCAAGAGTGTTAAGTTGCATAATTAATCCCCAAAGGATTACTCGCTATTTTGACCCCCACTTTACACATGCAAGGTTTTTATAGGTACTTTTGTAAGTTTTGCAGAACAACTAGTTTTAAAGATCATGTAAGTTTTGCACATTTTTGGGTATAGTAGTTTTGCATTGCATCAAGGTTCACTTTAAGAATCTATATATAATTTTATGTTTTAGAATATGTGAGAATGTTCTAGCTTAAATGTTAAAGAATGAGGTGTTTTTTTTTCTAAATTAAAAAAATATTCATTCTAATAAATGCTTTCTATGAGACTCATAAACAAATAGAATGCCACTTAAATCAAATGCATACCTACACTAATTATGGCATCCCTTTAGTGCCAAGCCACAAGGACATGGGACCTAGACATGATGCTCAATGCAAACATATGTTGGGATAAGCGAGAGGCTTAAATCTCAAATTCAAAGCAAACCATACCTAGATATTTAATTGGAGTGTAAATCTTACAATATATTATGACTAATATGGTTCATTTTATGATTTCGTTAAGTCTTAGCATTCTTTATGCCAAGTTTTTTAGATTTTTCCATACAAGTAGACAATTGTATCATAGTTTGTAGAAAGCTATGACTGCTAAGCTACAAATTATAGTGTAGAAAAAGTCATGTTAAATTATGTAAGGATAAAACTCAATAGTAATAAAACATGGCAAATAAGAGTACTATAGAAATACATTTGTTTTTGGAGAAAATATAATTGCTCAAACAAATTTATCATTAGTTAAATATCTTTGCTTCCAGAAAACATAGAGTCTTTGATCATACTTAACATGCTAGCCCCATTATACTTCTACAATAGAAGGTATGAAATTTGTTTGGCTATGTAGCTCTTCCAAAGTATGCCTAAGCCCAAGTTAATCAAGATTAAAATGCAATAATATACAAAACTCAGCCGCTATGATGGAGTTGGAAAAGATCATGTGATTAAAAATGAGATTTTAAGAAACAACATTCTAATGTTCGCAAACGAAGAAACTATCACATCAATCAATAATGTAAAATTTAAAAGCATCATCCATGACATAATAGTCATTCTTTACAATCTCTCTATGATTGACATTACAACATTAAAATAATAATACTATTAAAAAACTATAAAATCAATTCAAATATAAACTTATCCAAATCCACCCTTACCACACTTTTTATTTTACCTAATACACAAAAGACCCTTCAACTTGGACCTAATCCATGAAAGATGTCCAAAAATTAGCATAAATGTCTAAAAAACCATTTGCATAAATTTCATGACATCTTAAAGAAATTCTTCAATTAGACACAAATATCCAAACTTTTGGACAAAGACAAAACTGTAGGAAAAGTTTTAAATGAGGCAAGCTATAGGAAATACACTATGAAAATGGCACATTAGGGATGCCTTAGAGACTATAAAATGTATGCTTAAAGTCTCAAAACATAGTTAAAATACCTTCATCATGTATTTGATTCTATTTACATGTCAAATTATTCAAACCCATTCAAGGTATTAGGCGTGAGTTCTCAAAACGTAGTTAATATACCTTCACCATGTATTTGATCCTATTTACACATCAAATTGTTCAAATCCATTCAAGGAATTAGGCTTGAGTTCTCATATGACTATTATTTTCATAAGGGCATTGTTATTCCCAATAGTACTGTTGTTGCGAACAACGAATGCGTGGTTTGCGTGTAGCGAATGCAAGAAGCTCCCTCTTTCTCTCCTTTACTCATAAAATTGCATACAACTCATGCGAATTTAAAAATAGACTAAAAGGGAAGGTAAAGTAAGATGAAACGACTCAAGATTGTGTTCAATCTCCCCCCGACATGAAGTGGGCAGCTCCCTTCATGCCGTATTTATAATAATATTATGAAATCTTCCTTGCCCAAGAGTTAGGCCCTTTACAATCACTCTTTACATAAAGAGTTTGAGTGAACTGAAAAAGAGATAGAGCAATTTGAATTAATGGATGCTAGCAGTTGTGTATCCCACAACTCTCTAGAACCATTAATATTTTATTGAACATATCTTCTAAAAATCTATTTTGATAATAAATATTTACATAGAGGCTATGCGCACACTTTATAAGAAATAGTGGTGGGTCTAATACAATAATCCAATAAATTCTTGGGGAAATAATCTTTAGAATGCTTGCGCGTGGCGTGCTTTTTTTCTAATTCTCCTTGCTCTACACATCAATTTCAAAAAATTCAAAAAATCATGTTAGAATAATAGCCAACTGAATAATTGCAACTAGCCACATAAATCAATTAATTTGGAATTCCATACAATAATTAGTTCATGAAGATGATACTCGTGTGGATAAAATGGTACCACCCACGTTTACACTTGCATTGGCGTCCGGAAAGGATAGGCATCCCCATCGACCTTCCGCCTAAGACAATTCTTAGAAACGTGCCCCGCATTGACGGATAACCATTTAAGACGCTCATTCCGCCAACGTACACACAAAGGAGAACCATTTAAGGCACTCATCCCTTTGCATAGGTGCCACTTGGCAACATACCCTCGGGGTGGGATAGCAATTGTCCTCAATTGCTATTGACTAGATGTGAAGACAATAAATTGGAAAAAGATCACAAATCACGAGCATGCATCCATTGAGCTTCCTCAACAGGGTGATTGTGGAATTTAACAAGTTAACAAGGATAAGTATTTCCAGATCTAGAAGTCATATAGTCAACATCAATGATTGTTTCAGGAATTAAGATTTCAGGGTCATCGGCAATCAAGGGTGGTGAGTCATAAACAGGGTGAGCATGAAGAGAACCTTTGAAAGGACGTAAAAGACTAATGTGAAAACTATTGTGGATTTTCCAATGATGAGGTAACTCTAATTTGTAAGCATTAGGATTAATACAATGGAGAATTTTAAAAGGTCCATAGAAATGACGAGCTAATTTTACATTTGGGTTCTTTTCTACACTATGGAGTCTACATTTTTCAACACGTAACCAAACATAATCTCCTTCTTTATAAAACATAGCTTGCCTCTTTTTATTTACTTGTTTCACATATGATTGTTGGGCCTTTGCTAGTATTTGTTTAACTTGCTCATAAATACTTGAATGATTTTGAATCCAATCGTCAATAGAAGGTATTTTTTGAGTTAGATGAAATGTGGGAGTTGGCAATTTGTGACCATAAACAATTTCAAAAGGTGCCTTTTGTGTAGCAATGTGAGTGGTATTATTGTAAGCAAACTGGAGAAGGTGCAAATGATTATCCCATGTGGCTGAAGAAGAAATTGTGTAAGCACGGATTAAATCCAAAATTGTGCTATTTGTGGCCTCTGTTTCACTGTTAGTTTCTAGATGAAATGTAGAACTAAAATCAATCTTAGTTCCTAAGTTAGTAAACAAGGTAATCCAAAAATTATTACAGAATCGAGGATCTCGATCAGACACAATTATTTTCGGCAATCCATGGTGCACAAAAATATGCTTGAGAAATAAGTTAGCGGCTTGTGCAGCAGTTAAGGTCTTTTTACAAGCAATGAAGTAAGCCTATTTACTAAATCTATCAACTATGGTCCATATCATATCATTCTGTGAAATTTTTTGTGGTAAACCTACAATGAAGTCCATAGAAATCTGCTCCCAAGGTGAATTAGGGATAGGCAATGGAAGTAATCAACCATAAGATTTACCATGATGTCTTTTTATGCGTTGACATACAATACAGTCAGAAACAAAATTAGAAACATCACGTTGCATATTTGGCTAGAAAAAATGTTCATGTAAATTTTTAAGTGTGGAGATAATACCACGATGTCCCATATAAGGAGGTTCGTGTAATTCTTGCAGAATGAAATGACGGAAAGGATTAGTAATACATAACCGTTTTTCATAAAATAGAAAACCATCAGAAACAGAAAAGTTATTAGTAGGGATCCATTGATTGTTAGATAAATTTACCCAAATATCATGAAAATCGGGATCTTGAATATAAGTATTTTTCATTGTGTCCAATGAATAAGTAGAAATAATAGAGATATTGTTTAATGATGGTCTATGGCTAAGTGCATCGGCTACTACATCTTCCTTTACCTAGTTGATATTGAATGAGTGGATAAAAGGATTGAATAAATGATGCCCACTGTATGTGTCTATCAGATATTTGTGGTTGTGTCAATAAATGTTTAATTCTTTGTTGGTTGGTTTTAATCATAAACTCCGAACCCATTGAATAATGCTTCCATATGCGCGATGCATGAACTACGGCTAGTAATTCTTTGTCATATGTACTATATTTGACTTCAGACGGTTTCAGTTTACAACTAGAGTATGCTATAGGGTGATTGTCTTGCATCAGTACTGCACCGATGCCAGAACCACTTGCATCAGTAACCACAAGAAAGAATGGTCTACTGAAATCAGGTAACTACAAAACTGGTGCGTGTGTGAGTGTATGTTTAAGTATTTTAAACGATCGTTGTTGGTGACAACGCCCCAACAATAAACAAGACCTTTCTTTAACAAAAGAGTTAACGGTAACGCAAGCAATGAAAAGTTTCTAACAAATTTTCGACAAAAGCGAGCTATTCCTAGAAATGAACGAAATTCATGGACATTTTTAGGTGTTGGCCAAGACTTAATTGCTTCAATTTTACGTGGATCTACGTGTATGCCTTTGGCAAACATGATATGATCTAAATATTCTATTTCAGTTTGAAAGAAAGAACTTTTGTCAGGGTTAGCATATGTATGGTTTTGTTTTAATAAACTAAATACTAAAGATAAATGTTCTTTGTGTTCTTTTTTAGTTTTGCAGCAAGGTCTTCATGTTCGTTAGAATTTTCGCTGATAAGTGTAGCCTCATCGAAGTCGGGCATTGCTTCAAGGTCTTCGTTGGACTCTTTAGCTCCAAGAAAATTTAGATGTGCCGTGGGTTTCTTCCAATCATGGGTGTTGCCCATGGGACAACGACTCGTGATATGACCAGGATGCTTACAATTATAACAAATTACATTTTTGGAAATGGCATTAGAGACAATTGGGTTAACATTTTTAGGTTCACCGGATTTAGGCAAATTTGAAGGTAGATTGGGAAGTTTAGAATTGGAAACTGATTGACCATGATTATTAAGAACATTTCACATCCATGGTCGTCCGTTAAAATGATTCTTTCCATATTGAGAATTGAAGTTACAGAAAGAATTAAAATGAAAGTTACCCATGCTGTTACCGTTGGATACCGGAAATTGCCTTCAGTCTTTAGTCTACTTCTTTTCAGTGTTGTGAGCTAGGGATATGGCTTCGTCTAGGTTATTGGGCTTGAACATGTTGACTTCGGCTTGGATGGATGGAATTAAGCCGGATATATACTTTCTCTTGAAGGTAGACTCGTCCACTAGCTCCACCATTTGGAGCTGCAAGAGAGTGCTCCAAAATCTTTCTGTGTATTGAGGGATAGACTCACGTTCCCGTTGCATGAATAGATCCCATTGTTGTTGCATGCGGAGCTCGAATTGTGCAGGGAGAAAATTTGCAAGAACCTTCTTGCGAAAGGCATTCCATGTGAGAGGACGATCAATGGTTTTACGAGTGACATCCCACCATAATGCAGCTTTCTCAATAAAATAATGAGATGCACATTTAATTTCTAAGTATTTCTCATTGTCAAAATAAGCTTCAAACTGACTTAACCATGACAGAATTTTGCGACCATCTTTAAGACCATCAAAAGAATTAAATTTGAATGTACGCTTGCTTATCTTGGACTCCTTTCGACTAGCATGGACATCCAAAGTAGCGTTGATGACCTTGGACTAGGTTGTCATCGTTGGTAGAAATTTCAGTGGTAGGATGCTTGAGGGACTTCAATTCTTGGTGTTGATGCTCTTCTTCAAGTTGCATGGATATCAAATCCATACGCTACTCCAAGGTTGGCTCAGGAAGCGATGATGTAGAGTCAAAATTGGCCATGATTACTTAATGGAGAAATTCGAAAATTTAGGATGCCTTGCAAATGAAAAGACGCCTTGCTTGTTGTTGAACAATTTTGGCATGTAAGACCAAAACTTTAAATGGTCTTTGGACAGGAAACTATGGATAGAAATAGATAAGAAAAGTAGGAATTTTCGATGGAAATTTTGTGAGATTTATGAAGCTGGAAAGAACTGCGCGAGAACTGCCTCTATGGGAGAGATAGTCGGCTGTGACTTATGAAGATTAGCAGAGTCTGTGTATGACACAGAGTAAGAGAGATTGAAGTTGATCAAGTAGGTTAGTAATATAACTTGCCTAATAAGGCTTTTAAGCCTAAAAAACTTGACGTTTTTAGCCAAAATGATGTCGTGGATGCTGCCATGGCGTCAAAAAACGCCCCCCACGAAATTTAAAAAAAGAGCTTAAGCTCTTGCTTAAGCTTAAGCTAAGCTTTTCTTAAGCTTTAATTAAGCTTACTAACCATCTATAAGCTCCAACTCATCAGAAATATGGTGCCATGATGTAGGAGTGGCTATTCTTCAATGTCTAGGAAAACATCAGAATTTCTTGACTGTGATAGAGGGGTTCGGGGTTTTGAAGGCATGGGAATCTAGTCATGTAGTCAGTTCGCGATGAGATGGACTGTAGAGCCTGTTTGCAGCAGAGGCCTTGCCTTCACGCCAGAGAGTAGGCGATTGGAAGCCCAAGAGGTAGGCTGGGCTCTGATACCACTGTTGCAAACAACGGATGCGTGGTTTACTCATAAAATTGCATACAACTCATGAGAATTTAAAAATAGACTAAAAGGGAAGGTAAAGTAAGATGAAACGACTCAAGATTGTGTGCAATCTCCCCTTGACATGAAGTGGGCAGCTCCTTTCATGCCGTATTTATAATAATATTATGAAATCTTCCTTGCCCAAGAGTTAGGCCCTTTACAATCACTCTTTACATAAAGAGTTTGAGTGAACTAAAAAAAGAGATAAAGTAATTTGAATTAATGGATGCTAGCAGTTGTGTATCCCACAACTCTCTAGAACCATTAATATTTTATTGAACATATCTTCTAAAAATCTATTTTGATAATAAATATTTACATAGAGGCTATGCGCACACTTTATAAGAAATAGTGGTGTATTTAATAAAATAATCCAATAAATTCTTGGGGAAATAATCTTTAGAATTCTTGTGTGTGTCGCAATTTTTTTCCAATTCTCCTTGCTCTACACATCAGTTGCCAAAAATTCAGAAAATCATGTTAGAATAATAACCAACTGAATAATTGCAGCTAGCCACATAAATTAA
This sequence comes from Lygodium microphyllum, assembly GCF_053477565.2. Taxonomy (NCBI): domain Eukaryota; kingdom Viridiplantae; phylum Streptophyta; class Polypodiopsida; order Schizaeales; family Lygodiaceae; genus Lygodium; species Lygodium microphyllum. The sequence continues at coordinate 115,319,787 of NC_141144.1, forward strand.
TTAATTTGGAATTCCATACAATAATTAGTTCACGAAGACATTAATACTCGTGTGGATAAAATGGTACTACCCACGTTCACACTTGAATTGATGTCCGGAAAGGATAGGCATCCCCATCAACCTTCTGCCTAAGACAATTCTTAGGAATGTGCCCCGCATTGACGGAGAACCATTTAAGGCACTCATCCCTTTGCGTAGGTGCCACTTGGCAACAAGTACATTGTCTAAATCTCGTTAAGATATGCTCAAGTATTTAAGAGTAAGATCCACTTTCAAAGCTCAAGATGGCATATTCTTTGGTGGGCCTTTGATAAGGAGTTGTAATCTAGCTCACCCCCTGAACCTAGTGTATATAGACAACATCAACATCTTAATAGTGTCTCAAAGGCCTCTTCTTAAACATTTTTAAGGGAAAATTCCCCAACTCTTTGTTCATAACACCCTTCACACTTAAACCTCTTTTCTCTCAAGTCCTCATTGATCAAGTTCACCTTAAGTTGATCTAATATCCTATTTCTTAATGAATTAGCCTCAATAAGGCTAAATATGTTAGTCAATGGCTTTTCAATCAGAAGGACCTGAGAGATTTCAATTTCACACAAGGAGAACACATTGACATAAATATAAGCTCATTGGAAAAATTTATAAGAAGTTTGTATACTCTAAGAGCAACATGCCTTGCAAGTCAAAGATATATCCAAAATTGAATCCCCATTTATAATCAATGATCGCATCTCCTCTTTAGGTAACTGATACTCACGATTGCTTATTATGAGACAAAGAGAATTTATAAGTATCCATAGTAATGTGGCATTTAGAGCACTTAGAGAGCCAATTATTAGAATATCGTTCTGAAATTGAGAATGTTATTTAGGCTAGAGACATAAGTAAAGATCACATATATGCCATGAACCCTCACTATACAAAACTTCCATAGGTAGTCATGGTGTAAGGCCTAGAGCTTGCTCAAGATAGTGTCACATTATCCATGGATTTAGGTAGTAATTAGCCATAGGTGAAAAAGGTGTTGCAAGAATCCAACTTGACTCCATTAAAAAATGTGTAGAAACATGAGGCTCATAGAAAGTCTACTTAGTCTATGCGCATTGAATAGATATTTATAATACAATCAGAGAAGTGAAGCTTAGAGTTCAAACTCGTGCACCCATCAAACCCAATCTACACTCACATCAATTGAGCTATAACCCCGTTGACTTACTTGTTCTATAACTACCTACTAGGAATCATCCTTCGATGAGGAGGCTAACCCACTAAAAGTATAATGGAAAACAAAGATGTTTATTAGTTTACACGAGTTCTTTTTCTTGAACAATCAAGTTCATGTGAGCCTGTGAGGTCAGTAGATTAAAAAAGCATGTAGAATCTAATTACGATTCAAAAAATAAACACATTTATCTATCCAAGGAAAGCATGAGCAAAGCGAGTAACAATTATGGCTAGTAAATAACTATTTTGTAGGCTTTTCTTGTCTAATGCAACATCCATGGCATTCAACTAAAGGTAAGTGGAATTGGAAATATCATGAGACACTAAAACACCAAACCTTTGTAACACAATATTAGTGAGTTTGGGAATCTCTCAATTCCCATTTTTCGAATACTAAAAAGATGGCACCAGGATAACATGCCCATAAGTTTCTCAAAACCATATGATGTGGCCTATCATTGGAAAGCGCTTGAAAAATGGAATCTATTGAGCCATAGAGTGCTCAATTTGGAGTTATAGTGTTCAAGTTATGACAAATCCAAAGATTTGACCATGTGTCCCAAACTTATGGGAAATTCCCATATTCCCCAATATGGTGTTTTGTCATCTAATAGGGCTAATGTTATCGAGTTAATAACTATTACATTTTAATTCCCATTAGTCATGGATACACATCAAATAGCCTCTAATTAACCTCTATGTTTTAAGGTTAATGCATTAAAAATTTTGACCTCAAAGCACTAGAGTAGTAGATACTCAAGAGCGCACATGTTAAAACTATTTGTTTCATTATCTAGTTGTGGTTCTCTCTCTCTCTCTCTCTCTCTCTCTCTCTCTCTCTCTCTCTCTCTCTCTCTCTCTCTCTCTCTCTCTCTCTCTCTCTCTCTCTCTCTCTCTCTCTCTCTCTCTCTCTCTCTCTCTCTCTCTCTCTCTCTCTCTCTCTCTCTCTCTCTCTCTCTCTCTCTCTCTCTCTGTGTGTCTATGCACTGAAGGAAAAGCTTTTCAAAGATGTGCATGAAGCTATGTGGAGTGAAAAAATAAATATTATTGATGTTAATTAAAATATATTTTTTTTCAATTTTTATCAAGGCATGACCTATCAAGTGGCACCTTTCTATTGCATGCTAGTGCTCCTTCATTTCATGTGACACGTTCCAAGAACATTGAACAATCATTTGTTTCATCCATTATAGACAAGGTAGTGACACCAATTGTCACAAATCTATGGTGGGGAGGGACAGACTTGAGATACTACCCCGACCACACACAATATACACAAGAGGAAGCTCACTCAAGAATACAAGATGAGATATGGAAGCCAAAATATTTTCTTGCTGGTTTTCCTTCCTTCTTCCTCTCATAATGCAATATGTACACAAAGTATATATAAGATACAACATAAAGGAAAGTGATCTACTAAGTCAAACACTGCATAACGGACTATACTAAATCAATTGGCACTATAACTATGCTAGCTATAAAAATGTGTAGCTAGTCAAATATAATAAGTGATAATTCAATGGGACCATGTGAGGATCATACTGACCATAGATGTGCTAAGTGTAGATGTGCAAACCTATCTAACCAAGTGATCTATTATCAATGTGTCCACACATGTTGAGCTTGCCATCTCAACACTCCCCCTCAACCTCAATTGCATCTCTGCAACTCCAAGTGATCTTGGAAATTTTCAAAGTCTCTTTGCACTCAATCCTTTGTAGAAATCTCAGCTACCTATGTGTTGACATATACCAAGTCAATCTCTCCTACAAGTACCATCTCTCTCACAAAATGGTAATGCACCTCAATGTGTTTTGTCCTAGCATGGAACACTAGGTTCCTAGCTAATTGTATACTACCCATATTGTCACACTGAATGACAACTAGACCATCTCCCTATACAATACACATTGTACATTCATATAAGTCACAATAACAAAGAATAAGGATACCATTCATTTTGTACCCATATAACTCATTGTGTACTTCTCTCTCTCAACCCTCTTGCACTCCATAACTTCTACCTTGCATCCCACCATTGATTCCCTCTCAAAGGGATACACAATGCCTGAATACCTAGACTTAATAGAGATATACAACTCTCTTTTAGACATCTACATTGATGCAAATGCATCTAACAAGCACAACCACAGAATCCATAAAAGTCAAAAAGAGAAAAGAGTGGGTTGCAACATTCAACCAATCTCATAAAGCTACCTAGTCCAAGGGCACTCCAATAAGGGAATCCATAGTAGGTCAAGAAGTAGGGATGGTAACAAAATCCCAAAAATCAGTTGTGTCCAAGATGTACTCAACTTTTCGTGATGATAGAGGGTAGTTCATTCCATCTAGCATCTTGGATGTGGGTAGAGAGGGTATGATAAGCACATACTCAAGGGGTGCCATAACTATAAATTGGGGAATTGGTAGTATCAAAAGATTGAGAAGCTAAAAAATGATCAGATAGTGGCCATGAAGAAACTCGGAACATGATCATAGTCTATCTGACGATCCTCATGGCCATAACTTTGTGAATTCCGATCTTCACAATCTCAATGCTTGACCTGTTGAAAGGAGTTTTCCCTACAAAAATCTTTGTATACCAAGATGACACTAGTAGGTAATGATGCTAGGAGGCATATTCCAAGGTGGATTCCATGAGGTTTTTCGGTGGATTTTGTAAAACTATATTTATTTGCCAGGGCTCGTACACAAGGTGGATTCCTTGTGCGAGATG